>NW_005198858.1:28488-78449 GCF_000372725.1 Emiliania huxleyi CCMP1516
GTGTGTGTGTGTGTGTGTGTGTGTGTGTGTGTGTGTGTGTGTTGTGGAGGGGGGGGCTCCCCGAGCACTGGCCGGCGCTGCGAATGAGGAGGTTGATGATTCATGACTCATTCTGACTCATTCATCTCTAGGCCGGCGGGGGGTGCCTTGCGACGCGAGAGGAAGATGTTTGACGCCTTGATGTCGCGGTGTAGCACCTACGCGGTGTGCCAGGGATCTCGCGTGGCAAGGAGGCAGGGAATGGAGAGCCCCGGCCGCAGCACCTTGCGGCGGTGGACGTGCCGCAGTCCGGCAGCAACTTGCAGAAAGCAGTCGAGGATGACCTCAGACGGCAGGCTCGCACCGCGGCGCGACTCGATCCACGAATCGATGGTGCCACCCGAGCACAGCTCCATGCCAATGTGCACAATGTCCGCGTCGATGAACGATCCGTAGAAGCCACAGATGCAGGGGTGGACAAGTTGGCGCATCATGTCGGCTTCGGCGAGCGCTTGCGCCCGCTTGCGTTGGGACAGCTGACGCATGTCGATGCGCTTGAGCGCACAACGGGAGCCGGTGGTGCGGTCCTCCACCATCATCACCGACCCAAATGAGCCGCTCCCGAGAGGCTTGAGCTCGACCAGTTTGCCGGCCTTGTACGCCTCGACCGTGAAGAGGTCGGGGCGAAACGGCGGCCGCGTGGTGCCGCCCGACTTGGAGAGCTTCATGGGGCCGAGAGCTGGAGGGAACCCGGCGCAGGGGCGGTTGTCGAGGACGGCAGGGGCGGTCTCGTCGCAATCGCGATCGGGGAACCAAGGTCGAGGGAGTCGGCGGCCGTCCAAGGACCCAGTGCAGCGATGGGTATTTTTTTTGCCTTGCTTGCTAGCAAGAGAGAGATTTTTGAAAACCAACAAGAAATCACGACTGCACAGTGATTTGGGCTCGGCAGCTTGTCAGCCCTCAGCCGAAGCTGGGACCGGTCCCGTAGCCGAGAGAGCCCGCGCCGTTGAGTTCGACGCGGTCGGGGGGCCTTGCGGAGAGGCTGCCAGCGAGATGGCGATCGCTGTACTTCATGGCGCCCTCAAAGTGGGGCTGGCTGACTCGCCAGAGGTCGATACTCTGGACGACCCATAGGATGCCACGAATGCCCTGAAGGAGAGGGAGGAGAGGACAGCAGTCAGTCCTTTTGCTTGCTATAGATTAATAGAACAAAACAAAACAAAAGAGAGATAGAAAGAAAGAAGAAGAGAGAGAGAGAGAGAGAGAGAGAGAGAGTGGAGTTAGTTGGCTATGCGAAGCAAGGACGGATGGTAGTTGTGGCACCATTGCAGAGGTTGGTTGGTAGTTGTGGCTGATGGAGCAGCCGGAACTCCAGAAAAGAAACCCGCGTGGGCGGTTTCTTGGCTGCTTGGTGGAGCGTGTCTGCATCACAGGTCTGCTTCCTCGCATTCACCATGCTCACGACGCTGCCCCTCGCGGTCACAGCCTTCGCCTCGTCCTGCCTCTCCACGTGCCCATCGGCCCACACGAACCTCGGCCAGTGCCTCGACGGCTGCGCCTCCGCCACCAATTCGCTCGGCTGCGAGGTCGCCTGCCTCTACGCCGTCCGCTCGCCCGACCCGACCTCGAAGGCGCTCTGGAAATGCTACCAGTATGAGTGCACGACACCAGCTCCGCGCAGGCTCTTCGACAAGTCGGCCCTGAGCGAGAGCGCTCTCACCCACACCATCTCCGACGAGTTCTGGCTCCTGCCCGAGGTGTCGAACGTCCCGTTCGAGGGCACCGAGCGTGTGATGGCCCAGCTCAAGCGCTGGCGCGCGGGCGCGTCGTTCGGCGTGATGGAGAACAAGCTGCTGTCCCACTCCCTCCTCGAGGCCCTCAACGTGCCTCAGCCCGCCGTCCTGTACGGCGCGTTCGCCACCAAGTCGCTGGGTGCGCCTCACCCGTGACCGCCGCCGCTGCGCACAGCCTCCCTCTGACCCCACCCTCGCCGCGCGTGCAAAGGCGCGTGGCCTCGCTTCAACCGCTCAGCCTTCCTCGCCGCCATGCACGGCAAGACCAAGTTTGTCCTCAAGAGCGCCACCAACGGAGGCAACGTGGACGTGCTCGTGATGGACGAGCACCGCTGGGCCTCTGAGGGCTGGAACCGGAACCGGCTCGCCGACTACGCCGACAAATTTGTCAAGAACCGGTGGCACTCCGAGTGGGGGCAGAGATACGAGCACCGCGCTGTGATCGTGCAGGAGTCGCTGGTACCCGATGTTCGCGGCGGCTTCGACTGCGAGCCCGGCGAGCTCCGCCTCGAGGTCAAGGTCCACGCCCCGCTTGGCCGCCTCGCCTCGGCGCGCCTGCAGGCGCTGCCCTTCAAGGGGGACACGTACCTGGACGTACAGTTCCGCGGCGGTGAGGTCGCCTGCCTCGGTGGCCGCAACCTGGGCGACACGGCCCAGCACTGCGCCCGCGCCGTGACCCTCCTCGAGACCCACCGCAAGCGCCTCGAGGAGGTGGCACGCTCGACGACCCGCGTTCTCGGCGCCGACTGGCTGCGGCTCGACGTCTTCCTGAGCGAGGCGGGCACCTTCTCCGTCAACGAGCTCTCCTACCCGTCCCACATCGGAGGCTTCATCGGCGGGGGCGACGAGGCCTCGCTCGGCGCCCTTCGCGACGCGTACGCCTCCAACCAGCTCACCAAGGCGCCCGCCGCCGCCTTCGTGGCTGAGCTGCTGGCGGCCACCGGCGTCGACCCGTACGCCTTCCTGCTCGAGGCGGATTTTGCGACGATGCGACACGCGGACGAGGCCACCTACGCGAGCCGCTTGTGGCAGTGGGACCCGGCAGAGGAGGACGCGCGGGCCGCCGCAGCCGCGCCGCACATTCGCCTCTCCATCGCCTGCGCCGCCATCGTCGCCGTCGGCCTCTGCCTCCTCTGCCTCGTCGCCCTCTGGCTCCAGAGCGCGGCGCCCGACGGCGGCCGCGACAGCGGCCGGTCGGCGCACCTGGACAATGCCAAGTTTCTCTGCTCGTCGCTCATCATCTTTGGGCACTATCTCTACTACAACCTCGACCACTCGACCCACCTGGTCCTGCACGACTACCAGAGCTGGCTCCAGGGCGCGGCTCCGACGCTGCTCTTCCTCCTGCAGGTCACCAACTGGCGCATCAATCTCGCCTGCTTCGTCTCGGGCAACCTCATGGCCAAGCCGGTCGACGCCGGCCGCTTCGCCTCCTTTGTCCGCTCGCTCGTGCTCCCGACCCTCATCTGGGTCTTTGCTGCGAAGCCTCTGCTCAACCGTGTCATCCTCGGTGGCGAGGCGCCGTGCACCGTCCTCGCCGACGTCATGACCTTCAAGGCGCACCACCACGAGTGGTACCTCGAGGCGCTCATCCTCTGGCGCCTGCTCTCTTTCGCCATCTGGCCGCTGCGCGGCCCCTTCCTTGTGCTTCTCGCCATCGGCGCTTCGCACATCGCGGGCTACTGGGACGTGGGCGAGGGCGGCTTCTTCTCGTTTGACCACGCGCTCGGCTTCCTGCCCTACTTCCTCGCCGGGTGGGCGTGCCCCCTGGACCGCCTGGCCACCGCCGTGCCGCGCACGCCCACTACCTTCACGATCGGTCTCGGTCTGATGGTGGCGCTGCCGATGGCGCTGACGCTCCTCGAGCCGCTCCCCGACAACCACGGCACCTACGGCTGGTTCTATGCGCAGTCCGAGTTCGAGGCGACCGCCAAGCTGGCGGCTGAGGGCGTGCCGCTGCCGTACCGGCTCTACTGGACTCGCCGCGCCGCAAAGCACGTGATTGAGATCGCGCAGCTCTGTGTGGTCCTGCTCACGCTCGTGCCTCGCTCGACCCGCTGGTTCACCGGCTTCGGAAAGCACACCCTCTACGCCTTTCTGCTGCACGAGTTTGTGCTCGCTGGCCGCGAGAGGCTGCTGACCGTGGCACCGCCCCTGCCGGTGCTGACGCGGCTCCCGTCGCACCTGCTAGTGCTGGCCTCGCAGTATGCTCTCTGCCTCGCCCTCTGCGCCCTGCTCTGCAGCTCGCCCGTCCGCCGCCTCTTCGGCCTGGTCCTCGAGCCCACGTGGCTCTCGTCACTCCTCTGCACCGCACCGGCGGCCCGCACACAGCCAGAGTTCGTCAAGCGCCCCAGCCTTCATCGGCTGCTGCCGACGGCGAACCGCTCGCTGACGCCCGACGTCGGGCACCTGAGCCTCGCCCCAAACTCGTTCGCGACCAAGGGCGCTGAGACGAGCGACGTGGAGGCTCCGCCGCTCAAGTACGAGGGCGCGGGGTCGCTCGACGGCTGGCTCGAGTGGATCACCGAAGTCGAGTATGCCAAGGGCCGCCTGTCGCTACCGTGGCAGGCTTCGGGGCACGCTCTGATGCGCTACCTCGCCCTGGTGCCGTGCTTCAGCCTCCTCTGCATGGGCACCGCCGCCTTCTTCTTCCTGCCCATCGCCACGCAAGTCCTCGCCGACGGCGGCGCCGGGCACATCGACGCGGCGCTGACGGCACCGTGCGTGGTGACCAGCATCGCCGTGTCGGTCCTCGCCAAGATGTGCTACGAGGTGGGGCTCGATGTTCTGACGTTCAAGTGCCTGTTTCGCGGGCTGAGGCGGCCGGCTCTGCCAGAGGACCGCGAGCGCCTGGTCCACGCCGTAATCATCTGCGCGTACAAGGAGCCGTTCGAGGTGCTCGCCGCCACCATCGGCTCGCTCGCGGCGAACAACCTCGCCAAGAGCTGCGTCGTGATCCTCGCCACCGAGGCGCGCGACGAGAGCGCCGACTCGACCTTCGCACGGCTGCACGCCGAGTTCGGTGGCGCCTTCCTCGAGCTCTTCCAGACGCGGCACAGCCTCGGGCCCGGCGAGGTGGCCGGCAAGTCGTCCAACGAGCGGCACGCGTGCATGGAGCTCTACTCGTGGGCGCAGGCGAGGTCTATCGACCCGTACACTGTGATGGTCACGACGGCGGACGCCGACTCGCAGTTCGACTCGGTCTTCCTCGAGCACCTCGAGGCTGAGTTTTGCCGCCAGCCCGACGGGAGGCACACCCTCTTCGACTCGCCGATCAACACGTACCGCAACCTCGCCGCATGCCACCCGCTCGTCGCCGTTTTTGAGATCGAGCGCACGCAGTACTGCACCTTCTCCGCGCTCCAGTTCCAGCCCGCGCAGTCCAACTACTCGCTCACGCTCGGCATGGCCCACCTGATCGACTACTGGCACCCCGACAACACCAGCGAGGACCTGCACACCACGCTCAAGGCGGTCGCCTTCACCAACGCCGCCGCCAACGTGGTGGTGCCAGTTTGGTCGATCATCCTGAACGACAGCGTGACCGGGCTGCGCGACCGCTGGGTGCAGGCGAAGCGGCACATGTGGGGCATTGAGGAGACGGCGTGGGTCGCCTCGCTCTTCCCGCTGCTTCGCTGGAAGATCTGGCTGCGCATGTTGCAGCTGACGGCCGGCCAGATGCTCACCACGACGGTGGTGCCTCCATGGCTGATCCTACTCTTTCCTCAGATGTGGGCGATGCTCGCTGCGCTGCCGCCGCGTGCCCTCGCCCTCACGGTGGGGCTGCCACTGCTGACGCTGGGCTTCCAGTGGGTCCGCACGCTCGTGCGCGAGGCTGTGCTGCACCAGTGCATCCTCAAGCCGCGGCGCGAGGCGTCCAAGATGCTCCCGATCTCGCCGCTGCAGTGGCTGCACTGGGGCCTCGCATACCCGGTCTACGCATTTGGGGCGGGCCTCGTGTTCAACACGATGGCGACGTGGGCGATGCTGCTCCACGCAATCAACCACACCACCTACGGCTACGTCTGCGCCCCCAAGGCGCTGATGGTGCGGGGAGCCGACGCGGTCTGATCACACTCCCCAGCCCCGGGAGCACCTACTACTCGAGTACGATGTACCGGTACATTGCTGTTCGCACGCAGTCTGTCGCGAGCCCTCTTTGTGTGCTGTCTGTGCTGTGATGCGTCTGCGTGCTTGAAGGCAAGCGAGAAGCGGTCCGCCCCTCTGTACGGCTTGTCGGTGTCCGTCTCCCTGGGTGTCTGTGTACGTGGAACTCGCGCTTACGTCGGTCGTCACGTAGCGTCTGAACCACAGCGTGTCCCGACTCGACTGCCGGCGTCCCAGTCCGGGGGTGTTTCTCTTCTTATCCGTTACCATGTAGAGCAACGCCGAGGGCGGGCCCTTTCGGGCTCGGGCCGCCCTCTCGCCCGCACCTCTGCGGGGCTCGCACGTGGTAGCGGCGGACCAAGCCCTGGGCTTGGATAGGGCGCGGCGTAGCCGCGGCGCAGTGGATAGCGTGAAGAGCCCACTCACTGTCGTGAGCAGACGCCGCCGTCGTTGCCCTCCCGAGCCCTCAACACCGTGCTGCACATAGCGCAACCCGTCCTGCGCACATACCGCAGGGAGGAGTTTTCACTCAACCATCCGAGTTTCTCCTTCCTGCAGGGCGAGAGACATCGGCCTCTCTACTTCCAGGAGAACATCTACGCCACACGCTATCCCGACGGTCCACAACCCACACTGCAGTCGATCCAGCCCTCGCACTCCCCACTGGAGATCTAGCGAGGCCCCCCAGGCTGGGACAGGATTGGAGCCCCTGTGCTGCGTCTGTGGTGATATGTGGGGGACACTTTCTCCTCCCTATTCATGTCAGTGACTCGACTGCGTCGAGGGGGGGGACGTCTGAACCACAGCGTGTCCCGACTCGACTGCCGGCGTCCCAGTCCGGGGGTGTTTCTCTTCTTATCCGTTACCATGTAGAGCAACGCCGAGGGCGGGCCCTTTCGGGCTCGGGCCGCCCTCTCGCCCGCACCTCTGCGGGGCTCGCACGCGTAGTTGTGATGGAGCACCTCTGTGAGCGCTTGTGAGGCGCAGCTGCTTCTTTATCGAAATTTACAGCAAGCGCTATTCTTTTCCGAGGGAGTTTTCTTGTAAAATTCTTTTCCTTGCTGCGACCGCGAATTCTTTTCCTTGCTACCCGGCGCCGGGCAAACATTGGCGACAAGTCAATGCTGCTCGCAGTCCTGCTGGCCCCAGCCCTTCAGCCCGACGCCTTCGCCGCGCCACTCGACTACACCGAGGCCGACGTGCGCGACGTGAGGGGCATTTATGACGACAGTTTAGATGGCGGTCGAGGTCTGGCTGAGTCAGCCACGCCGCCATTCAGCAGCGAGTTGGCCATCAAGGTGGCCGGGCCGAAGAAGCAGCTGCTGCTCTCCTTCACGAATCGGATTCGTGTCGACTTCGCCTTCACCTGGGTCGCCCACATACGCGCGCTCGGCCTGACCAACTTCCTCGTCGGCGCCACCGATGACGTGGCGGTGGAGGAACTCACAACGGGCAAGGTGCCGTGCTTCAGCATGAAGACCAACCTGCCCCAAGGGGAGTGGCCGTGGGGCTCCTCCTCGTTCAAGGCACTCGGCCCGCACAAGATTGAGCTCATCTACAAGTCGATTCAGTGGGGCCTCGAGGTGGTGATCACCGACATTGACGCGCTGGTGAGTCGCGTGCAGTCGCACACACGCTGCCCTTCCATTCGGGCGCCACCCGACCCCACTCCACCCTACTCGGTGCCGTATCCGCCCTGCTTCCACTGCGGGGCACGAGCGACGGCACACGGCGACCACCTCCCTCAACGGTACACACTGTTCTGCGCACAGCCTGGCCGGCGGCGCCCCACTCGCCAGCAGCCCCTTCCCCATGCGAGGGAGCACGGATGCGGGCCCGTTGCCTCTCGGCCAGCGTGCCCCTGGCCGCGAGGAGGCCGCCCCATCGAACGCGTCTGCCACGTCCGAAGCTGAACACAGATCCGTGTGCTCTGACCAGCACTCGAGAGAGGGCACGTCGTCGGCTGTGTCCCGCTGTGTTGCAGCTGTATTCCGCTGCATCCACAGCAGTTGTGGCCCCCGTAAGGCACGCGATCCTCCGACCACACGGCACGAGACCGCATCTAGGTGTTGCGCGACCCCTTCCCCTACATGGCCCGCTACCCCGACGCCGGCTTCCTCACCACCTCGGACCACCTTGGAAACACCACGGCCGGCGGTCCTAGAAGCGGAATACGTGTTCATGTGACCAACCAGCTCGAGAGGGCACGTATTCAACTGTATTCCGGCGTAGTCCGCGGTACTCGTTGTACTCGCAGCCCGAGTATTCCGCGGGATGCCGAATACGCGGCGCGATACCGCATTCCCGCCCTCTCCTCCTCCCTCCCCCTCCTCCTCCCTCCTCCTCCCTCCCCGTCCTGTGTCCCGGCCCCTTCCGTCTCGCATTCTACTTGATTTCGTCTGACTGACTGACTGACTGACTGACTGACTGACTGACTGACTGACTGACTGACTGACTGACTGACTGACTGACTGACTGGATCTCGGCGTATGCATGACGCAGGCCGACGATGGCCTCGAGGACCACCGGGGCATCCACTCGGCTTTCAACATTGGGTGACACGACGCGCCGACGGCTCGGGGCCGCCGGGTGTCCTCCGGACAACGAGTGCTCGGCCTGGTAGGTACATGTTCTTCCGCCCGTCGGCGATCCCGCTTGTCGAGGAGTGGCGGCGCTACATCAATGAGGACCCCCGCAACCGGTGGGACCAGGAACCACTCTATTCGTACTCCCACCACCGTACCACCCTGATATCGTGCCGCCCTACCGCTAACACCGTGCCGCCCTGTCGCTGACACCGTGCCGCCCTTCCGCTGACACCGTGCCGCCTTGCCGCTGACACTGTGCCGCCCAACATGACACCAGGGCGAGTTCAACCGGATCGCCCGCAGCAAGTGGAAGCCGGGCCGGACGGACGGGCTGTCAGACAAGCGGCTGTTCTGGGCCTACCAAGAGAAAGTGCCGCGCTCCCGCCCCGACACGCGCAGCGCCCGCTCTCCTCCCTGAGCACGCCGCAGGCATTCGTCTGCACCGCCACGCATCGAGCCACGACCCCCCCCCCCCCCCCCTCTCCCCCAGGTGATTGGGGGCGTGCTGCCGATCGCGCTCTTCGCTGGCGGGCACCACGACCTCTGTCGAGGATCGCGCCCCTTTGGACCGCACCCGTTCCCGAGCCCAGGGCGCTGGATGCTTAGGCACAACTACTTTGTCTCGCAGCTTGCACAGCGCATGGGGGTGCCCCCCTACTCCATTCACACCACCTTTCAGTACTCGGCGGCGGCGGGCAAGCGGTGCCGTCCCCCCTCCCCACACCCCCCCGCGCGCGCGCACCACCATCACCGCCACCACCGTCCTTTCCCTCCTGGCGCAGCGCCCGCCCCACCACCCTCTCCCTCCCCCTTCCCGCCGGGCACGGCGCCCCGTTGCCCCTCGGCGTCCCGTCCACTTGGAGTGGAGAGACAGTGCACACCTCACGCGGGCGACCCCTCACCAGAACAGGACACCACAGCCTGTCCTTACCAGCGCCGTCGGTGCGCACGCTCTTCGCGCGTTGAGGCTCCGCTATTCGATAGGCACCGGCTGCGGGAGGCGATGGTCTGGATCGACGAGCCCTCCTATTACGACCCTCCTGGTGCCCTCCTGATGTCCCTGATCAGCGTCGCAGGCGCGCGCGGCAGCGCCCGCAAGCTCCCTTCTCTTGCCGTTAG
The DNA here is from genome assembly GCF_000372725.1 of Emiliania huxleyi CCMP1516. NCBI lineage: Eukaryota > Haptophyta > Isochrysidales > Noelaerhabdaceae > Emiliania > Emiliania huxleyi. The sequence goes on from NW_005198858.1 coordinate 38,075, forward strand.
GCGGACTCCTCGTCTACGCGCCGGATGTCCCGAAGGCACTCGTGTACCCCCCCAAGGGGATGACGACAAATGGGCTCGCGCTCATCGGCCAGCAGCTCGCGGCCACTCGAGACGCCTCAACACCCCGAGGCGTGTTTGAGCAGGCACATCGAGCTCATCAGGCACCAGCTGCGCCAGATCCGCTCCGCGCTAGCGCTCGCCCAGGCGTTTGGCGTAGCAGAGATCGGGAGCCCACTCGGGCGCACGCAGCGCCGCGATGGTGCCGCAGGGCATTCCCCACGCCTTCTCACAGGCGCTCGGCCGCAAGCTTATCCTGCCAGAAGTGACCTGCGGGTACGACAAAGCCTGGTTCCAGCTCTCGGGCGGGGCGGCTCGCGGCGCCTTCGCCGGCGCGCACGCTTTCATCCTCCCGATCCGAAAGTGCCGACCACTCCTTGGCCCTCCGAAAGGGTGCGACACCCTTGAGATCGCGGCGCGGCCCACGAGTAGGTGCCCGCTCGACCACTTCCTGGAGCTGCACCCGCTGCACCCGCTGGAGACACTCCGCGAGTTTTCGCTCCTCTCGAACCCTCGCACGCCCGCCGCCGTCAAGGGGGGCGTGGTGACGGCGGAGATCGACGCGGGGGGCGGCACCGGCGCCGTCGAGAAGCTGGCCGTCCACAAAACCGCGAGGGTGCTCAACGTGAGCAATCTTGCGTCTGTCGACACCCTCCCCCTCCTCACCACCGCGCAGCTTTCGGGCTTCAAGCAGAAGTTCAAATTTGCGGGCGGCGGCTGGTGCTGCGCGCCGGCAGCCGACAAGCAGGCGGGCATGCCCAACAATGCGCATTTCTCGCTCCTCCGGTCCTGAAGGCAGTCTGCTCTCACTGGCCCTTCCACACCATCGACACACACCGAGCTCGTCCCCGAATTTAACGTCTTTTATAGCTCGCCGCAGCAGATTAAACCCTAAACGGCGAGTGAAAATCGCAGATTATGTTGTATCGAGATCTCAACATCTCGAGATCACTCGAGTGTCGAGAGAGATCACTTTCGCGGCGCCTCACCTCTCGCGCGAGACCGAGACGCGAGAGAGATCCTCGCGAGGCGAGACAGATCACGCGGCACCCAGGTAAATATCTCACGACTACGTCGCTCAGAGGTAGGGGTTTAGGGCCCACGGCGTGGCGGCCACGGCTGCCCAGAGGTAAAGGTAAGAGGGCCGCAGGCCCTCAAGGTAAGAGGGCCGCAGGCCCTCTCAAAGGTAGAGTAGAGGTAACCTAGACCCCTCCTACCCGGCCCTCCGGGCCGACCGTACCGTCCGCTGTGCAGCGGTCTTTGTCCGGAGTGAAAAGTCCAACGCGCTCGTCTCGGGGTGACCGGAGGTGACGGTGTCCCTCAACCTGCGCCGCGCTCGGCGAACCTCGACAGCGCCTTCGGCGGCATGCAGCTTTTTGCGACAGAAGCCTGGAGAGCAGCTCCTCCGACTGCCAAAGCTGTGGCAGCGGGAAGAGAACGACCCAGGTATTTTCGGGGTTTACCCGGAGCTGTGAGCGCTGTCAGAGCGGTGTTTCGACACCGATATCGTTCAAGGAGAACCGGGGGTTTTGCCATTTTCTGCTTGCTGGCCGCTGAACAACAGTAACAACAGTAACAAACAGTAACAGAGCGTGGGACTGGGGTGAACACTTGAACAACGTTAAGGATTTCAGCCAACACTAGCGCAACTGTTAGGCCCAAAGTTAATGTTAAACAGCTCTACCAGCGGGGATGGGCTCGCCCTCACTGGCCCTCAGTCACTTCTTGTGCCGCGGCTTGTGTGAGCGACACTGAGCTCGGCGACTGCCGGCACACTGTGTGAGACCCCATGGGTGTGAGGTAAAACCACGCTACCAGCGCTTGGTCACATCAGCCCTGAGGTCAGATCCTTCTTCTACTCTGTTGATAGCAAGACCTGTCTACTCGCTGGAGCCGAGCAGGAGGGCCCGGCGCACAACCCCTGGTCAACTCACCCTCCACACCCCGTATCTAATTATCTACTCTAGTGATGATGGGGCATATCGCTGCACGACACCACCCGCTGAGGCCGGGACCCGCCCCTTCTAGCGTCCCACGAGCGCAGTGCGGCTAGCAGCGCGTTCGGCTTGCGCACAGACGCGCCTTGCGTCTCCCGCCTACTCTCATCGACAGCTCGGGTGACACTCGGCGAGCTCGGAGGGCTGAGGCCGTCCGTGTCGCTCGCTTTATCTCTCCAAAACGCCGAATGTCAGCTCCGCGCCGACACCATAGGACGTAGAGGTGGAGGAAGCACGCCTACAGAGCAAGATGTGGCAAAAGCTAACGTGGTGGGCTGGCGGTGGGGCCGAGTACAGTGGCCGAGATTTGTGTAGGCGACAGAACAGCAGCGCACCTCGTAGTAGGAGTGGGCCACCTATGCGGCAAGTATGTGCTGAGGGAAGGGGGGCGGCACGAGGCGCAATGCAGCGCTCGGCGCTCGGGCTCGCACCTCATATACCGATCCTGCGCGGTTAGCCGGCACCATGAGTGCGCCCGCGCGTAGTGCAAGCAGCACGAGCTGCGTCATATTGATCGAGACGACCTACGCGTGGTTGCCGAGATCAGCCGAGATGCCGCTCAAGCAGAGTCGTACCGTGAGTCAGACGACCATGAAGGGAAAGCCGTTGGACTCGCGGAGCGATGCGGCGTAGAGGGTGGCGAGCAGCTCTGGTCGGCGTTCCGCAAAGTGCAGCAGCTGTAACGGCGCGAGCATCCCGGCACCGCGCAAGTCCGTCGCCGGATCAGTGCCTGTGCTAAGAGAAGTGGGCTCATGGCAATAGGTTGTCAGGGGGGCAGGGGTCAAGAGTAAAGGGTGAGAAGACAAGCGGGTGAGAAGAGAGTGAGAGACGAGGGTGAGAGACGAGGGTTGAGAGAGGGTGAGAGGGTGAGCGGGCAAGAGAGGCGCCTTGGAAACCAATTGCCTCCCAGTGGCCACCATACCGCGGTGGTGCCGCCACGGTGTGCGTGAGGGCACGATAGCACGCGCCCACCACCCGCTCATGGAGCGCGCTGCCGTCCATTGGCACCCGCGCCAGAGCCAGCAGGCGGTCGCGCTGCTGCCGCAGCTCTGCCGATCGGAGCCGAGGCCGCAACGCAGGCAGCAGCCGCAGCCAAAAGGACGAACTGCTCCAGTCCTCACGGACGATGCCCTCCAGCTGCGGCGCCAGCTCGGCGCCATCGAGCAACGCGGCCGCGGCCTCCTCATACTCGATGTGCGCTCGTGCATCAGGCACGTTGACCTCCTCCTCCAGCTCCGCCTCCCCAGAGATGGCAGCCATCCTCCAGAGACCAGAGCCATGGCTGGTGGTAATTCGATGGCAGCCGATGGCAGCCGTCCCGCGACGCGCGAGGCCGGGGGCGACAAGCGCGCAGCCATTTGTGCGTGTGGCGGGGGAGGCGGACGGCTGCCATCGAATTATCACCAGCCATGCTCCGGAGGATGGCTGCACTGACTGTGCCCCAGCCATAGTAGATGGCTGAAATGGCTGTCCCGCAGCCATCTTTCCCAAGATGGCTATGATGTAGCCAGCTCAGCCAAGAGGGCTCACCTCGAGGCGGGCGGTATGGCTGCGGTAGTGCGTCTCCAGCCAGCCATGTCTACTAAGGATGGCTGCCGTGTGTGTGTTGCAGCCATTAGACTGGAGGATGTGGCTGCACTGCAGCTAGCTCAGCCATCCTTAGGAAGATGGCTGTGAAGGAGCCAGCACAGCCATTCTGGTGTTACATTCCGAGGTTAGCCTTCTGTGACCCACCCGCCTCTCCCTGAAAAGGAGAAAAAACCAGCAAAAACAACACGGTCATGGCGTCGGCGTCCCGTAAGCGCGCCCGCACCGGAAGCGACGGCAAGGAGGAGGGCGAGCACGTGCCGGTCGCGGACGGCTTCGAGGCGCCCATCTTTGGCGCGCGCACCGTCGGCCAGGTCACGACGCTGGCGCTCGAGGGCGAGGACGGACCTCTGGCGTCCCTCGATCTGCGCGGCGTCGCAAGCGATCACGCGGGCGGCTGGTACGTCACCACTGTTGCTGGTACGTCGGTGCTGCACGTCTCGGCGGCCGGGCGCGTGCGCACCGCGGCAACCTGCCAAGAAGGCGAGCTCTACGGCGTCACAATCAGCCCAGACGGGAGCGCGCTGTTTGTGACGGACTTCTTCAGCCACAAGATCCGGCGGGTGGAGGTGGCGACGGGTGCTGTGACGGCGATTGCGGGTAGCGGCGAGGATGGCGATGCAGACGGCATGGGCGACGCGGCGCAGTTCAACGCCCCAGCCGACCTCGCAATCAGCCCGGACGGGAGCGCGCTGTTTGTGGCGGACTCCGACAGCCACAAGATCAGGCGGGTGGAGGTGGCGACTGGCGCGGTGACGACGCTCGCGGGTAGCGGCGAAATTGGCGACGCGGATGGCGTGGGCGGCGCGGCGGAGTTCTGCTGCCCATGGGGTGTCACTGTTAGCCCGGACGGCAGCGCGCTCTTTGTGGCGGACTACAGCAGCCACAAGATCCGTCGGGTGGAGGTGGCGACCGGTGCTGTGACTACGCTCGCGGGTAGCGGCGAAGAAGGCGATGCAGACGGCGTCGGCGGCGCGGCGCAGTTCAACTGGCCACACGGCCTCGTCATCAGCCCGGACGGGAGCGCGCTGTTCGTGGCGGACTGCGACAACCACAAGATCCGGCGGGTGGAGGTGGCGACTGGTGCTGTCACTACGCTCACGGGTAGCGGCGCCAGGGGCAGTGCTGATGGCGTGGGCGGCGCGGCGCAGTTCAAACACCCAACGGCCCTCGCCATCAGCCCCGACGGCAGCACCCTCTCGGTCTGCGCGAACGGCTGCCTCCGCCAGGTCTGCGTGGCGGCGCCTCCTCCGCCTCCCTCCTTCGCGCCGCTCGTGGTTCCGCCCTCCACCTTCTCCGCCGACATGGAGAAGACGTGGGGTGACGCTACTCTGCCTCAAGGCATGGTCACCTTCCTGGTCGGCGACGACGAGGAGCGCATCGAGCACGTGAGCAAGAACGTCCTCTGCGTGCGGTCCGTGTTCTTTCGGACGATGTTTGGCATCGGCATGAAGGAGCGCGACGCCGCCGAGGTCACGGTGCTCGAAACGGACCTCGCGAGCTTCACCGCCCTCGTCCGCTACCTCCTCACCGACCAGCTCGACCTCGGCGAGGGGGAGGGCGAGCAGGCGCGGCGCGCGCTCGTGCTGCGGCAGCTGGCGCATAAGTACCAGGTGCCGCGCCTCGAGCTGCTCTGCTCGCAGGCGCTGCAGGAGAGCGTCGGGCCGGCGACCGCCGTGCCGCTGCTCGAGGCGGCGCACACGACGGGCGACGGGCGGCTCCTCGCGCAGTGCCGCCGCTTCGTGGCCGACCACGCCGCCGAGGTGCGCGCGAGCGGCGGCGTGGAGCAGCTGCGCGACCTCGGCGTGGCCAAGGGGCTGCTCGGCGACGCGCTCGACCAGGTGGCGGAGCTCAAGGGGGCGCTGCGCAGCCACTCGCGCTCGTAGTGCGGAGCGCGCGCGCCATGCACACTACAGTGCCGATGTGCAGATTGGTTTCCTTCGTCTGTGAGTTACGTGTCGTGTGTGTGTTGAGCGTGTCGAGCGGGTCGACACGCCACACGCGCCAGCCTTGGGCTTGGCCCTTGCGCGCCCGCTCGGACTCGGCGGCGACGGTGGCGACGAGGATGGAGACCACCATCGTATCACGAGGGCTAACAACCTAACATCGGCAGGGACTTCTGATAAATCCGTCGAGCCACATGAAAAAAAAATGAGGATGCAGACCACCCGAATTTCCGCCGCGCTGGCAACCACCATCGTATCACGAGGGCAACATGACATGGGCGAGGGCTTTCTTTATAAATCCGTCCTGGAAAAAGAAAAATGAATCGCCGCCTCCGCTCTGTTTAGCCTCCTGGTGGTGGACCGGAGGGGCGTCGACAGAAATGCAACGCATGAACGCGGCTTTCCGCTCCGCCAGCAGCACACGGCCACTCGGGACGGCGGCTTGCACCGGCTTTTGCGTGATGGCAGTCGGCGATGCAGTCGCGCAGCGGCAGTGCGGGAGGAAAGCAGTTCGACCCACAGCGCAACTTCGTCTCTGCTGCAAACAACGGCCTCGCCTCTCCCGCGTTCTACATCGTCTCTCACGCGCCGGATGTAGAGCTCTACAGCTCTACAGCGCTCTACAGCTCTACAGCTCTACAGCCCTCCTACATTCTACATCCTCTACACCCTCCCTCAGATTCCGCATCTGCATCCTGAGAGAGAGAGAGAGATATTTAGCAATTTGTGTTGTCCTGTGGTGGGAGGGAAAGGGAAAATATGTGTGAGAAGTGCGCGCACTGGCCGGAAAACAGGTTTAATCTGCGCTTCTTTTTTCAGCGTATGTATAAATAAATTAACTAGTCGGCCGACGTGTTTGACAAGAAATTTTGCCACTCAGACGACTAAGTGTAAATAAACGGGATACCGGCGGCGGACATCGGCCTGCCGCCCGCTGTTCCCTCGGCTGGCTGGGAGGCACTGTCCCGGTTCCCCTCGCTCTTTGGGGCCGCACTATTCAACCGTCCGACCGACCATTCTCTGAGAGAGCTGCTACGCGAGCGGCCGCGCTCCGCAGGGCTGGGGCAGGATGGGCTCGGGCCACTTGCCCCAGTCCCGTCCGTGTTGTGAGCCAGCAATTGGATCTCTCTTGCACTTGGATGCGCTTGGACCACTTGGTGTGAGCTTCTTGTTTCTGTGAATCCCCCCGCCCCTGAGCGCGGGCGCCTTCTAGGCCCGAGGGTAGTCTACCCCCATCCCCAGGGCCTCCAGGGCTCGCACCTCAACCCCTCATAGACCAGCGCACAGGCCAGCGCCATAGGACATATTTTCTTCTCAATAACAGGTCTGTGAACGTAGACCAGAAAGAAAGAGAGAAAACATACAAACCAAAGGAGGGATGGGAGGACGGCACGCACGGCAGAAGATAGAGAAAGAAAGAAAGAAAGAAAACGGACAACCCAAGGGAGGGATGGGAGGACGGCACGCCGCCACCACACAGGGATTTTAAGGAGAGGGGTGTGGTGCGCTAGCCGTCGCCCACCCTAGGGCGTCCGCCTCTTCCTATCTCTCTTCGCAGTCTCTCTCCGATTCTCGCTTCAACCTTCGTGCCACCTCGCGGTCGCTCCCTTCTCGTCGTGCTCTTCCTTGTCGCTTCTTCCTCTGTCGCGTCGCTCTCCTCTGCCTCGTCCTGCGACGCCGCCGCCGCCTGCGTTCCCTTGTTCTCGCGGCTTCTTTCGCCGTTCGGCGCAGCTCCGCCCTCCTTGCTGCATATCCTGGCCCCTCGAGTCTATCGAGCTCTCCTCGAGCAAGGACGAGTCTTCTGACGCCCACTGCGATCATTTGCCACCCAGTCATATCATTGCTCAGGTCCACTCTCTCTTCGAACACTTGTGCCTTCACGGATGATGCCGGCGCTGGGGTCCCCTAGCCTTCGGGTGCATCGTGACGGCTGACAACGGGATTTCCACTGGTTCGTCCTCCTCGGAGTCGTCTTCCCCCGCTTCCTTCCGCTCGGCTCTACGTTCGGTACGTTCGGCTTGGCTCACCCTCCATGCCGTGTGTGAACAGGCGCTTTATCCACCCTATGTTCTTCTCTCGTTCCTCCGCCCGTGCCTTGGTCTTGTCGTTGTTTCGCATCCATGTCTGTATGGCAGTCGAGGCTGCCTTCCCCACTACCTGTAGTTCACTCGTCACCTCCCCCGCGAGCTCCCTTTTCTTTCTTTCGGGTATGGGGTCCGTGAGTGCGGGCAGCGTGCATGCAATCACGGGCGCTATTTTGTCGTACTCCTCTTCGGCGAGCGCTCCAAATCTAGACCCTTTCGCCTTTAAGGAGGCTGCCCTCGCGCGTCTCAGGGATGTGGCGGTGTCTTTTGAGTCCGGCGGGGGGGGGGGCTCCCGTTCGACTCTTGCTGTCGCTCTCGCTGTGTGTTTGTCGAGCTTCCGCATGAAGTGACGCGCCTCTTCCTTATTTCCAGCGCAGCTGCCGCTCAGTATGTGCGCCAACGACGCCTGTGGCGGCTCACTGTCTTCTTGTGTCCAGTCGTCCCAGTCTCTCAGTTCTCCGCGTCTCCTCCTTGCCTCGCGCGCCTCTTTTGTAGCCTCATCCCTAGCCGCTTTGCACGCTCTGCATCCCCAGAACGCACTTCTCGTGGCGGGGCCCCTCATTTCCCGTTTCTTTCCCCCCTCTATGAATACGCCTGTGGTGTGCACCGTGTGGCACCCCGACCTGTTGTCTCACCCTGGCCCCCAAGATCGTTTTGCGGCAGAAGATAGACCAGCGCGCAGCGACTCCTGTGAAATTCTTTTGGGCCCGGGGTTGAGCAAAGAAAGAAAACAAAACTGGGGATGGGAAAAAAGAAAGAAAACAGCCTACAACCCAAGGGAGGGATGGGAGGACGGTTCCCCGCCCACCGCCCGCTTCGATGAGGCGGCACTCCATCACGACAGCCGCCTCGCGCGCCGACCAGCCCCGACGGCGAGCAAGAGAACTCTTGCTGACTCTTGCGGTATTTAGTGGGTTGGCGAGAAGGGGGGGAGAGCCCAATGTGAGTGAGCCGAGGATGAGGCAGTGAAGCGGGTAGACGAGCCGAAAGCCGCCTCGCCGCGAAACCTGTCCTCAGTCGTCTCCACCATGGCTGTGACACTACGGGAATTGCCGCGGCTCAAAAAAAAAACACGCCCAGCTCTCCGCACAGCGTAATGGCGCCAACAAACATCGTGAACGCGGCGACGACCGGCAAAGTGGGTGTGCTTCGGGCGTGGCTTGGCAAAGGCGGGCAGGCGAACGCGGTCAGCGAAGCTGGAGGTGGCGTATACCTCACGCTGCTGTACCGCGCCGCCCGCGCCGGTCAGGAGCGGGTGGTCGAGTTGCTGCTGCAGCACGGCGCTGAGGTCAACCTGCAGGACAGCAACGGCAACACCGCGCTGATGGGCGCCGCCTTCAACGGCCGCGAGCGTGTGGTTGACTTGCTGCTGCAGCACGGCGCGGAGATCAACCTGCAGAACAGCAACGGCAACATCGCGCTGGTGGGCGCCGCTAGCGACGGCCACGAGCGGGTGGTCGAGCTGCTGCTGCAGCACGGCGCTGAGGTCAACCTGCAGAGCAGCCGCGGCGCCACCGCGCTGATGGGCGCCGCCAATGGCCACGAGCGGGTGGTCGAGCTGCTGATCCGGCGCGGCGCAGAGATCGACCTGCGGGACAGCGACGGCGACACCGCGCTGATGACCGCCGCCGCCAATGGCCACGAGCGGGTGGTCGATTTGCTGCTGAGGCGCGGGGCGAAGGTGAACTTCCAGGACAGCGACGGCTGGACCGCGCTGATGCGCGCCGCCGTCTTCAACAACCCCGCCAGCGTGCGCCTCCTGCTGCGGGCGGGCGCGGATACGAAGCTGCGCTCTGAGGACGGCAAGTCTGCGCTGCAGTATGCCAAGGAGATGGGCCACAGCGCGTGCGTCGAGGCCTTCCGGCAGCACATCGCGGAGGTGGCCACGGCGGGGCGGCGCGAGGCGGCGGCGGGCGGCGCGGGCGGCGCTTCCTCGGGCGAGGCGGTGGCGGGAGGGAGTGCGGCCTCCTCTAGCTCGCTGGGCAGCCTTCCCGAAGAGGCGGCTCTAGCGATTGCGCACGGCGACGAGGCGGCGCTGCTGGCTTGGCTTGACAGCGACGGGCGGGTCAACGCGACTTGCGGGGTAGGCGAAGTGAGCGGCGTCACCGCGCTGATGCTGTCCGCCCAAGGGGGCCACGAGCGGGTGATCGAGTTGCTGCTTCAGCGCGGGGCGGAGATCAACTTGCAGAACAGCCGCGGCGGCACCGCGCTGATGTACGCCGCCGGCAAAGGCCACCCCGCCGTCGTGCTCCGCTTGCTGCGTGCGGGCGCGGATACGAAGCTGCGCTCTGAAAGCGGCAAGACAGCGCTGCAGTTTGCCAAAGAGAAGGGCCACAGCGCGTGCGTCGAGGCCTTCCGGCAGCACGTCGCGGAGGTGGCCACGGCGGGGCGGCGCGAGGCGGCGGCGGGCGGCGCGGGCGGCGCTTCCTCGGGCGAAGCGGAGGCGGGAGATAGTGCGGCGGCCTCTTCCAGCTTGGGCAGCTTTCCCAAAGAGGCTGTAGTAGCGATTGCGCAAGGCGACGAGGCGGCGGTGCTGTCGTGGCTCGACAGCAGCGGGCAGGTCAACGCGACATACGAGAGAGGCAATGCGAGCGGCGTCACGCTGCTGATGCTCGCCGCCCAAGGTCATTTGCGGGTGGTCGAGCTGCTGCTTCAGCGCGGTGCTGAGGTCAACAGGCAGAACAGCGTCGGCGTCACCGCGCTGATGATCGCCGCCATCCAAGGCCACCCCGCCGTCGTGCGGTGCTTGCTGCGGGCGGGCGCAGATACAAAGCTGCGCTCTGGGGACGGCCAGTCCGCGCTGCAGTGGGCGAAGGAGCACGGCCACGCCGAGTGCGTGCGCGCCCTCGAGGAGCATGCGGCGGCCGAGGTGGCGGCGGAGGCAGCAGCGAGGGAGGCGGAGAGAGCGGCGGCGGAGGCGGAGGCGGCGCGACACGCCGATGCGCTGCTGGCGGAGGAGGAGGCGGAGAAGGAGGACCGCGCCAAGGAGAGCAAGAAGGGCAAGAAGAAGAAGAAGAAGAGCGGCGGCGGCGAGGCACTCGTCTCGGCTCCGGGCCCCAGCGCCATCGCCGCCTCACCACCGCCACCCCCGCCGCCAGCCTCTCCTACTCCACCCGCCGACGCAGCCGCCATCGCTGCGGCGGACGAGGCGCTGCAGCAGGCCGTGGCTGCTGGCCTGTATGACGGATTAGCGAGAACGCTGGAGGCGTGCAGCGGCCTCGCGAGCCCGGCCGTGCTGGCGGCGGCGAGGCGCGCGCGCGACAAGCTCAAGGAGGCGCGGAGGCGGGACAGCCAGCGGCTGCGCAAGGCGCATGGAGCGGCGATGGGCGCGCTCAAGTCGCTCGACACAGCGGACAGCCCCTCCGCGCTCCGAGCGGGCATCGCCGCCGCCAGGCCGCACGTGGGCGCGCTGCCTGCCTTGGCCGAGGAGGTTAGCGCGGCGGAGTCGAAGCTGGAAGAGCTGTCTGTCGCCGCCGAGCCGGCCGCGGCGGACGAGGCGGCTGTTGCTCGGCCCGTCGAGATAGCCTTGTCGGACCTCACCGCGGCTACCGACGGGTTTGCCGACGGCAAGCTGATTGGCAGCGGGGGGTTCAGTCGCGTCTACGAGGCGTCGGCCGACCTCCACCTCTCCCTCTCCGCGCCGCCGCAGCTGCGCCACTTGCCGCTTGTCGTCAAGCGGGCAAAGTCGGGCCAGTCGGGCGGTTTGTCGCGGGCGGAGCTCGAGGTGAAGCTGCTGAAGGCGGTGAGCCACCCGCACCTGCTGCCGCTGCTCGGCTACTGCCTCTCGCCCGACGGCGTTTGCCTCCTCTCGCCGCTGATGCGCGGCGGCTCGCTCGAGGCGCGGCTGCGCATCTCAGATCCCGACCGAGCGGCGCAGCTTCGGCGGCTGGGCATGGAAGAGGCGCCGAGGCCGCTGACATGGCGACAACGCGTTCGCATTGCGTGCGAGGCGACCGAGGCGCTCGTCTACCTCCACTCGAAGGGCATCGTCCACCGCGACGTCAAGCCGGACAACATCCTGCTCGACGAGAGGCTCACCGCCGTGCTCGCTGACACGGGCTTCGCCAAGGACCAGCGGCCGGACGCGTCTGTCCGCTGCCACTCTACCGCCCTCTACATGTCCACGGGCTACCTCTGCCTCTCCATCTCCAAGGGGGGCGAGTACTCGAGCAAGACCGACGGCTACGCCATTGGCATCACCCTCCTCGTCTGCCTCACCAACCGCTCCGAGGTGCAGCTCACCGACCGGTGCGAGGACGAGTTCGAGGAGGACTGGACCGACATCGACGCGGCGAAGCTCGCAGACGCGGCGGCGGGGTGGCCAGCCGTCGCGGCGCGCGCTGTCAAGGACCTCGCCAAGTCGGAGGGGAAAAGCCTCTGCCACGAAAGCTTGCGCAAGCGACCCACGCTGCCCGAGGCGCTCACGACGCTGCGGGCGCTGCTGTCTGGCGCGGAGGGCAGTGCGGGGATGGAGGAGGCTGCGCCGGCACCTGCAGATGAGGCCCGCTCCACTGGCTACGAGCCATCTTCTCTCTCTTTGCAAGTGCGCGGTATGCGCACGGGCGGCGACGCACAGGCGCGCATCCAGGACAACATGCTGCTCGCCTTCAAGACGTTGATGCCGCGCCTCGATTCCGTTTACGCCTCGCGCTCTGCGGCGGCGCCCGGCGGCTTTGAGGAGCGCATCAACTTTTGGCACCGCGAGTGCGGCTTGCCAACTGAGCTGCAGAGCCAGCTGCACTCGCTGCGCATCTGGGCGAACGCGGCGAGGCACCACGACGCGGCGAGGTGGCAGAGGGACGGGCCGCGCAGCGAGGGGGAGGCGTCGCGGCTCGTGGCGGCGGTGACGGAGGCGATCGGGGCGCTCATGAGATGAAAATCCCCTTATGCCTTCTAGAGTAACTTCGGAAATGAGTGACTCAAGACGACTGGACAGTGAAGCTCTCTATAAGTCACAGTGAAGCTGGACAGTGAATTTTCTTCAGTTTTCTTCTTTCTGGCGGCATATACGTGTGTGTATATGAGCGGCGCCATCAGCCCTAACGGAAAAATAAATTCTTCTAGCCGCCGGCTCCTCCTTGAGCGGAAGCACTCTCGAACCTCCACACATACATGCAGCAGCCCGTCTTCTCCCTCACCATCTCCTCGCCGACCAACATCGCGCTGATCAAATACTGGGGCAAGCGCGACGCCAAGATAAACTTGCCCATAAACTCGTCCGTCTCGGTCACGCTAAACCAGCGCGATCTGCGTACTGTGACGACCGTTTCAGCGAGCCGCAGCTTCAGCCGCGACCGCCTTTGGCTCAACGGGGAAGAGGAGGACGTCAACGCGAGCCGGCGCGTGCTCGCCGTGTTTCGCGAGGTGCGCGCGCGCGCCGGCGACCTGCGCGACCCCAAGACGGGACAGGTGCTCGTCCGCAAGGACGAGTGGGATGGCCTCCGCGTGTGGGTCGTGTCGGAAAACAACTTTCCGACCGCGGCGGGGCTCGCGTCGTCGGCGGCGGGGTACGCAGCCCTCACCTTCGCCCTCTCCAAGCTGTACGGCCTGCCCGACTCGCTCGCCGACGAGCTCTCTTGCATCGCGCGCATGGGGTCCGGCTCCGCTTGCCGCTCGCTCGCGGGCGGCTTTGTGGCGTGGGACATGGGTCAGCGCGCCGACGGCGTCGACTCGCGCGCCCGGCAGGTGGCGGACGAGGCGCACTGGCCGGAGCTGCAGGTGCTGGTCCTCGTCGTCTCGGACACCAAGAAGACAGTCTCGTCGACTGCGGGCATGCAGACGTCCGTCGACACCTCGCCGCTGCTCGCGCACCGCGCCGCTGCCGTCGTGCCGGGCCGGTTGGCCGAGATGGAGGCCGCGTACCAGTCGCGCGATTTCGGCAAGGTGGCGGAGCTGATGATGCGCGACTCGAACCAGTTCCACGCCACCTGCCTCGACACGTACCCGCCCGTCTTCTACATGAATGACGCCTCGCGAGCCATCGTGCGAATGGTGCACGCCCTCAACGAAGCTGCCGGAGAGACCGTCTGCGGCTACACCTTCGACGCCGGCCCCAACGCTGTCCTCCTCACTCTCAAGCGGCACCTGCCCACGGTGCTCGAAGAACCGCCCTCCACCCGAGAGTGCCCGTTCGAGCGCAGTCTAGTCCTCCTGCCTTCGGGCCCCTTCTCGCCTTCGGGCACCACACTCTCACGCGCCAACACACGCGCGGCCGGCGCCCCTCATGCCCTTCTCCACGCACACCGCGTGAAAACTGCGCGTACGTCCCCGCGCGCACGCAAACACACGCCCAGCGCCCAGAAGGAGAGTGCCCGTTCGAGCGCCCAACGCCAGTCCCGTGCCTCGTGACAAGCAGTCAGTCAGTGTGACACACCTCCTAGCAATGGGGGGAGGACGGGCCCACACGCACACACACGCTGCACACGATTGGCTCGGGAGCCGACACGAGGCACGCTGTCACCGGCCGTAGCACCGGGTCCGGACTGCTGGACACGCAGCACACAGCTCACAGGACAGCTCACGAGGGTGGCGCTAGACAGCCTCGCCAGCTCCCGCCGAGGCTGCTCGACGTGTCATGTCGAGATTGCCCACAGCACAAGACCTCGCCCGTGCCGCCTCGCAGGTGCTGGCCGCCGCAAACACGCACTTCCCGCCAAAACGCCCCGTCGAGGCGACCCTGGCTTCCGAGAGCTTGCTCGCTGCGCTCAAGTCGACGCCGCTTCCGCCAAAGCTGAGCTCGTTGTACCCCCTCGCGCCGATGCGCGGTGCCACGCCGGTCGACCACGCACCTCCGCTGGCGGTCGGGGCGTGACCTCAGCACTGTACTGGTGCGTGGAATAGGCGCCGTGTCGTACATCTACCACACTGACGTCGGGCCTGGCGCCATGCTCTTGCCCGATTCGGAGTCGCTCGCTGGCGCGTGGTGGCGCCGCAGTCCGGCTCCTGAAGAACAGCGCATCGTGAGGGGTCGATTTGTGAGTAGGTGAGGACGGCACCCCGCTCCGCCTCGCGGCGCCAGCTGCCTCGCCGCCGCACCAAAAGCTACTGCTCGCCGCCATTGCCATCGCGGCCGGGTGCGTCGCGCTCAAGGTGGCGCGGAAGTGAACGATAGCGGGGAGAGTCAGACCCGCCACCGCGGCCGGATAGCGGGCACGCGGTGGGCACGCCCACCCGAGAACGCCGCACCTCGAGCATGGTGCATGCATGAGTACCTACACTGACGTATCATGGCCGAGCTCGCGCACCCAGACCGTCTCGGCGCGTGTCGGCTCTGTCGGTAACTGTCGCGAGCGCAGGCTCCGCCGACAGCCTTTCGTTTATATTTGCCACACACGTATGAGGTATGTGAAGGCTACTTGTTGATATGCGTGCCGCACCGCGGAGAGAGCGGAGGATCGAAGTTGAGTTTATCGAAAACTTCGCGGGAAGCGCGTGCCCCGGCGGGGCGGCGCGCGGCGGCGGGAGGCGAGGGGACGCATGGGCGTGCCCCAGGCCGCCGCCGCACTCCGCAGAGACGAGAGAGCGTACCCACGGCAGACCCCAGACGTCCCCAGCAGGCAGCGCGCACAGGCGATTTTGGTCCCCCCACGCGCGCCTACGCGCTGGCCGCTAGCTGCGGCATGCGCGGCATGCGGGGTCCGCAATGCTCTCTCGTACAACTCTCGTGGCACCGCAGAGCGCGCACGCCGGGTTAAGCCGTTGCGCCGTTGTGCTCCGCCCTCCGCGCCCGACGAGACAAGGGGGTCAGAAAGATCTGTGCTTCTCGTCGTTCTCCTCCGCCTCGTCGCCGTCGGCCGCCGCCTCGAGTGCCGCCGCCATGTCATCGGAAAGCTCTACGCCTTTCACCGCCTGTAAGTGCGCTGCGCGCCTGGGAGGGCCGAGGGGGTGTTAGCTTTGCGCAGCGCAGCCCACCCTCCTTGAGCAGCGTGCCTGGCACGGCGAATGCAGAGGAAGAGGAGAAGGGTGATCAGGATCAGGCTGATCCCGAAGCCGCCCGCCGTCTGCTTTGTCTGCGCCGCCTCGGGCAACACAAGGTCGATACCCGCGTCGAGCTGAGCCTGAGAGTGGTGGTGGTGAGTGGTGGTTGAGCCAGGAAACAGGAGGTACACCCACTACTCCTTTCTCCGGGGCCTGCCCGCCGGCCGCCAAGCGCTTGAGGGAGCCCTTAGCCTCCGCCCATCGCTGGCCATGCCCGCCGTCACTGTGCCTGTTCCTTTTTCCCGGAGGTGCCGGGGGTCGTGAAAGCGCGTTGGGGGTACTGGAGCCTGCCCTTGCGGCAGTCTCCGACATTTTGAGTCTCGGCGTGTGATGCAGCCCTCGAAGAGAGAAAAACAAACATCGCGAGTAGTCTCTCGCCAATCCCGCCTCCACCCTCGTCGCCGCACCACCGCTGACTGCCGGGGACGCCCCCACGCCCCTCGTCCCTCGATCAGTCACGCTCCGCGGCGTGTTTTTCTTTTTTGGACTTCACTGTGACTCAGAGGAGAGAGCGTAGTGTGCGTGCGCGCGCTGTGCGGCCCGCGGCGGGGGCGCGCATCAGAAATTGCCTTTTTTCGCTGCTCAACACACACACACACTACTACTATAGTCGACGGAGCTCGCACGCGGGCAATCGCCGATACCTCACGGGAGTCGAGAGTCGATCTCATTCGAGACGACTCGTAGACGGCTTAGTTCACGCGCCTCGACCTTCTTGGGCAGCAGCTGGTTCGACAGGTCCTCTCCGTGGCCAAGGCAGCCGCTTTCGCCCAGACCCCAAGCATAAACAGCGTCGTCGCCCGTGGTGGCGAGGCTGTGGTAGACTCCAGCTGACACAGCGACGACGCGCCGCCCAGCGAAGGCCTCGACCTTCTTCGGCAGCAGCTGGGCCTGTCTGTTGCCGTGGCCCAAGCGGCCAAAGGATCCCTCACCCCAGCTCCAGACGGAGCCGTCGGCGGTGATGGCGAGGCTGTGCAACTCTCCCGCCGACACGGTGACAGCGCGCCGCCCTGCAAAGGCCTCGACCTTCTTCGGCAGCAGCTGCTCCTGCTCGTCGCCATGGCCAAGCTGGCCGTAGACTCCGCGGCCCCAGCTCCAGACGGCGCCGTCGGCGGTGATGGCGATGCTGTGGTCGCGTCCAGCCGACACGGCGACGACGCGCTGGCCCGCAAAGGCCTCGATCTTCTTCGGCAGCAGCTGGAGCTGCTGGTCGCCGTGGCCCAGCTTGCCACAGCTTCCAGCGCCCCAGCTCCAGACGGAGCCATCGGCAGTGACGGCGAGGCTGTGGTTGCCTCCAGCCGACACAGTGACGACGCGCTGCCCAGTAAAGGTCTCGATCTTCTTGGGCAGCTGCTGGTCCTCATCGCCACCGTGGCCCAGCGGGCCAGAGTACCCACGACCCCAGCTCCACACAGATCCGTCGGCGGCGAGGGCGAGGCTGTGAGCCCTTCCAGCCGACACAGCAACGGCACGCTGGTCAGCGAAAGCCTCGACCTCTTGGGCAGCGGCTGGCTCTGCTCGTCGCCGTGGCCCAGCTGGCCAACGGATCCCTCACCCCAGCTCCAGACAGCCCCGTCGGCGGTGACGGCGAGGCTGTGGTAAGCTCCAGCCGAGACAGCGACGACGCGCTGGCCAGCAAAGGCCTCGATCTTCTTGGGCTGCAGCTGGTCCTGCTGGTCGCCGTGGCCCAGCTTGCCAAAGACTCCAAAGCCCCAGCTCCAGACTGCGCCGTCGGCGGTGAGGGCGAGGCTGTGGTAGACTGCAGCCGACACGCTCACGGCGCGCTCGCCACCCAACGTGGACGGGAGGCGGGTCGGCGTGTTGAGCCGCGTCACGCCCTCGCCGTGACCGAGGAGGTCTGGCAATTCCTCCTCGTCCTCGTCCTCCTCCTCTCCCTCGCCCTCCGCTGACCCGCACGACGAGAGCCGCCCCTCGCCGACGATGAAGAGGCTGTGCCGTTCGCCTCCCGCCGCCCTCGCCGGCCGGTTGGACTCGCACAGCAGCGCCGAATAGCACAGCCACCGCACGGCGCAGCCCTCGCCCGCTGGCGGCTGCACCGGCAGCTCGAAGCCGCGCTCTTGCGCCCACAAGCGGATGGCCTCCTCTGCGAGCGAGGCGTGAAAGAGGAGCGAGACGGCCGCGGCGCGAGCGATGTCGGCGGGGCTGTCGAAGCGGGAGAGGACGCGCTCGAGGAGCTCCCTGGGGAGGTCGAGGAGGCGCGCGGGCGGCGGCGTGTCTGGCGAGGGAGCGGCGGTGGCGGCGGAGGCGAGGCGGCGCGAGCGGCGGCGCGGCGGGGCAGACATCGCGAGAAAAGAATTTTTACCCGCCGACTGCACTCCAAGTGCTCCAAGTCTGTGTTCGTGCGTCGCCCATCTCTCCTGGAGATGTTATTTATTTATTTATTAAGTGCTCCAAGTGCTCCGCACGGAACTGGCGCGCACTGGCGCTAACACATCGCGAAGAAAAGAAACCGCCCGGGCCTACCCCTCCTGGCCCTGCTAGTGCCACGCACACCGCCGCGCTGCTCGGTTGCTCGGGAGACTACACCTTTATGCGATTTACATTGCCCTAGATCCACTCAACCAATACATCCTTAGCACTCTTTTCTACATGACAGCAAAGTTGACGCAAATCAAGTCCGTGAATGCGGCTGCCAGGCTCGCCGCGCCGTCGGAGGACGCCGCCGTCGCCTAGACTCCCCTGCGTCACTACGTGCCTCCCCGTCTTTGTAGCCTGGCGTTTGTGCCCCGTTTGTGCCGCGTCCCGTGCCCCCGAGTTCATTTCATCTGCAAAGCTCGGGTTGTGCGTTTGATAGCCGCGCGGCATCTCCTCATCTCTTTCCCGCCTGGGCGGGGCGGCGGGCGGACGCGCGGTGCGATGTGGCGTGTGCATGAGCATGATGCATGTGCGTGCGACTGCGACAAGTGACCATCGGTTTGTATTATTAACAACGACGAAGGCGCTCTCAAAGAAAAGAATTTTACAACAAAACTCCCTCGCACAACACTGGGCACGGGACTGGCGGGCACTGGCAATACCACAAAGAAAAGAAAACGAGGCTGCGCCTCACCTCGGCGCAGACCCCCTCGCGCTGCTCCAGCTGCAGGCCGTGCGCTGCCACTTGGCCTAACTCATCATCGATGGGGGTAACTGTTGAGTGGTGGTTAGTTACCACACGCGGAGCGCTGCCACTGGGCCTCGTCGCCGCCGCACGCCCCGTCCGCCCCACCCCTCGGCGCCTCCTCCCCCTCCCCCTCCTCCGCCGCCGCCGCCTCCTCTGCCGCCACCTCCACCTCCGCCTCCGCCGCCGCGGCTGATTGGCTCGCCGCTCTCGCCGACCGCCTCGCTCGGCCTGCGCGGCGACGGGTCTCCGACGAGCCTCGCCTGGCGTGTCGAAGAGTTGAGCAATGAAGCGCGCTGCTTCGAGAGTTGACGAAATCTCCGACGAGCCTCGCCTCTCCCGACCGGCGCTGGATCGGCCGCATAGAGGGCGAGTCTGCAGCTCGGCGAGGTTTGAGAGCGAGGAGGAGCCCGCGAGCCCGTCTAGTCCGTCATCACTCGCCGGTAATAATGACACAGAGTGCGCCCGGCCGAGCCCGTGTCGCGCCTTCGCCTCTGGAGGTGCGCATGGCCGACAGCACCTAATGAGCAGTGAGTAGCCACTAGTCACTGCTATTAGTTGGCTCTCAACCACTGCGCACGGCCGGCAGCACCTCAGCGCCGCCCGGCCCCGACGCGGTGGTGGCGAGGCCGGCGGCGATGTCGAAGTGCGTGTACTTGAAGCCGGAGTGGGAGCGGGTCATCTCGAGCACGCCCGGCGCCACGTCGATGGAGGGCAAGTCGTGGCTCTCCACCTCCTGGAACAAGTACTCGTCTACAGTTGTAGGCAGGGGTTGCAGTCAAGCGACTTCGAGGACCGCGATCCACGAACGGCGGGCGCTCCCATGTCGGACAGGCAAACTCCCGCCTCCTCCGGCTGCGAGGCCTTTTGCGACGAGAACAACGAGGTAGAGATCTGCGATGGGAGCCCGATGTGCGCAGCTTGCTCGTTCTGCACCGACGATAAACTCCCGTGTGCCAGCTGGTGCAATGCGTTCACCTGCGTTGACGCACACTGCGCTGGATGCAAGACTGCCGGCTGCGAGCGCCCGCCACCGTCTCCTGGCCTCCCGGCCCTTCGCGTACAGTCGCCCCTACCGCCCTTTCCGCCGCCACCAGCCCGCTCGCCGCCTCCGCCGCCTAAGCCGCCGACTGTCTGCTGGTGGTGCGACCCTCCTCCTCCGAGCCCTCAACCGCCACCTCCGCCGCCATCACCGGTGCCGGTGCCAGAGCAACCCCCGCAGACCGCGCTCCTCGGCACCCCACCAGCAATGCGACCGGCCACCGGAGACGGACTTGACATCAACGGCATCAGGCTGGATCCATTGCGGGCCCTCGTCATTGGTGGTGGAGCAGCGCTCATCCTTGCTCTCGGCCTACGCATCTGTCAGGTGATCGTCAGGATAAGAGAAGGTCGCCGCACGCCAGACATCGAAATGGGAGGCGCGAGTGACTGCGGTGAGCCCAAGCGGTTTCCCGGCAGGAGTAACGCAAGACGAAAAAAACAGACGAGCGGACACCACATGCTGCAGGAGGAGGACGAGGAGGAGGAGAGGGAGGAGTTTCGGACGGCTCGCTCTGCGCCCTCGTGGGCCGGATCGGCCAACTCTGCCTCCTCACGGTCCGACAAGGCGGCCCCGTGGAACGATCCGCCTTCATGGGCTGAAGACGAACCACCGCTGCCACCTCGAGAGCCAATGCCCACCATGCCAGTGCTGGAGGCCACATTGTACGACACGCTCGGTGTGGCTCCCTCTGCGTCGCAGTCGGAGATCAAGCGTGCCTACCACCGTCTGAGCAAGCAGCTCCACCCCGACAAGAACCCCGGCAACAAAGAAGAAAGCGAGCGCATGTTCCACGCGGTGCGCTGCCCTGCGCATCAATGCGTGCTCCCAGCGCTCCGCAGCACTTTTGATCGACCCAAGCGTACCTTGATAGACCGACAGCACCACGCTTTTACCTTCGCAGGTGCGCGAGGCGTACGATTTCCTTAGCGACGATGAGAAGCGCGCCACCTATGATCTCGACTTGCTCTCTGCCGGCCACAGATTGTGAGGGCGCTGGAGCAGACGTTTCTCTGCACCTCTCTCTTTTCGTTTCCCCTCGTCTCATCCAGGGCTCTTGCGGTCTTCCCTGCAAGCGTGTGGTCCTGGTGGTGACGCGTCACGCGGCGGCGGCGCACCCGCACTTACCTCTCGACTTCGGTCTCGGAGACGCCGATCGCCGTCTCGTCTCAGCCGCGGTCTCACAATCTTGAATCTAACCCACAACTCTGAACTCTCGGAGACGCCCGCGCGCGCCCCTACTTCGGGCACAGTGGCTCTCGACTTGTTTTAATTTCGAATCTACAAACTCTTCCGCGTCATTTTTTCAGGCTGGTTACTGGTGTAGACTTTCGTCCTCACTGGGCTCCAAACGACGCGCACAGTGGAACGTACGTGCAAAGATGTGTATAAAGCCGTATACGCGAAGGTCGTATACCCGTTAGGCGTCGCAGTCGCTTGATGACTCTCCGCCTTCAGACGACGCGCAATCCGCGGACTCGCTGTCCTTCGTCGTGGCCACTCCCGCCCCGCCGCCGCTCCCACCACCGCCACCAATGTCGGGGTAGCCTCCTGGGCCAGCTAGCAGCGCGCTCTCCTCCTCTGTGGGGCCTGAAGGGCACGGACGGGCGGGTGGAGTCAATTCGCTAGGAGAGACCAAACCGGGCAGAGCGGGATGGGGAAATGATGGCGTCGGCATATATGCCATGCGTCTGCGCGCACCGATGTCGTCAAACATTGACGCGAGCACCGCCGAGAAAACAGCACGCGGCCCATCGGCCCACGACAGCATAGAGAAACCCAGCTCGGTCAGCTCAAGGGTGTGCACCTACCGGGCCGGGGAAATCTACCAACGCGGGCAGCCGGGTGCGAGCCGGCGCGGTGGGACGCAGCGAGGTGATTGGTGACGGTGGGTGCGGCAACGGCCGCACGCGCGCCTCTGCGCGACCCGGCGCGACCCTCTTGACCAAACAATCGATCCTCAGTGCGGGAATGGGTGCCGAAGCGCACCTACGTGCAGAAGAACGCTGCCGTGAAGCATCGAAGCTCGGAGGAGGGGAGGATTGGGGCGGGGGCGCACTTGCAGCGCAACCACACCATCCAATGCTGGATGATGCGCGCGATGCGCCTCTCGGCGTGTGCCATTGCGCCGACATCGGCGTCCATCCAATCCCGCAGCGCACCCTCCCGGTCGCGCTCGACAAAATCGCGCACATACCTACTCGACACCCGGAGCGGTCGTCAGAACACGCGGAGAGAGTGCTCGCACTCACCTCGGTGCGGCTGCACCCGTGCGGATCCACGCGCTCAAAAGAAGAGTACACCGTGTGCGCCGGTTTGCCGCCGACCACGTACGTGCGCGCCTACGGACAGCCACCGGACGCGTCAGGGACGCTCGCGCAACACTGTGCGCGGACCACCCACTGTTGCGACGACAACGAGCACTACGTGGACCCGTGCTACACGTGCGACACTATCAGCCCCGATGAGTGGACGGCAGTCAACGGCTGCCTGGTGAGCCCGCGGCAAGCCTCCCGCCATCCCCCCCAAATTTTTTTGCCCCCCCCCCCCCCCCCTCCCTGTGAGCGCGCCTCGAAGGACGACGGGACGTAGTCCTGAACGAGCAGCGACGCCGCGTCGCAGCCTACACGTCATGAACACACCAGCAGGGCGTGGATGCGGAATGCAGCGAAGAGCATCGCGTGACTACGAACGCGTCCCGAGCAAAAAGAGAGGACCGCTGAAAACAGCTGAGCACGCGTCCGATGTGGCTACAGCCGGTGATTCACGGGTCTGAGTCTGCATCTACGTCCTTGAGGCCCGGCAGGTCGGAGAGGGACTCCAGCGCGCTGGCGAGCCCTTGCTCTCCTGCGACCGGGGGGGTGGCCGATTGAGAAGGGCTCGCCATGCATTGTGTGGTGTGGTGTGGTGCAGTGCGCCGGTGGCGGCGGCGGCGGCGGCGGCGGCGGCGGCGGCGGCGGCGGCGGCGGCGGCGGCGGCGGCGGCGGGTCGGTTCGTGTTTGTGCGCGCGCCACATGCGGCGTGGGAGGGCAGCGGCCAACGGGCGGCGGGTCGTATTGTGTTTGGGAGGGCGTCGCTCGCCGCGCCACATGCAGACGTGCGCCGCTTCCCAGCTGAAGCCGAGCTTGACGACGCCGCGCCTTGCGACCGCGCCGCCGTCCACGAGAGCGGAGGGCGCGAGGTGCGCCGGCTCACCCCTCTGGCCGTATCGCGCCGCTCGCACCTCGCCCAGCGCGGCGAGGGCGCGGCCAGCGGTGCGGGCGGCTCCACCGGCCACCAAGTCTGCGCGGTTGACGGTCACGGTCGGCGGGATGCGCAGCCTTGGCAGCAAGCACAGGTTGGCCTGCCAGTCCTTGCCGAGCAGAGTGTGGTAGAGCGCCGAGGGGTGCGGGAAGCGCGTTGGTAGGCCCGCCGACTCGAGCAGGTTCATCGCCGCAAAGTAGGCACGCGCCGGGACCATGCCGGCCTGGTCAGCGGTGGCGTCCTGCTGGTGGGTCGGCCACAGGAAGTAGGCGGCAGCCCTGTGGGCGCCGCGCATCGCACCGAGGATGGCGGGCGGCTGCAGCCGGTCGAGGTCGGCGGCGCTACTCACAAAGACTGAGATGGTCTCGTACCGAGTGCCGAGCGTTCCGTAGCAGGCCTCGTCGATGAAAGTGTGGATGTACGTGTCCGAGACGGAGGCCGACGCACGGCCCCACTGCTCGTCATTGAAGCAGCCCGGCTCGCCACCCCATCGCACGATGCAAAGCGAGAGCAGCGGCGGCGGATGCGCCCCGCCGCCGTCTGGGTTGAGCGGCCGCACCTCGCAGCGGGCCACAGAGACCACCATGTCCTTGGGATCGTCCGGGTTGAGACGCTGGCCGTCCGAGTTGGACCAGTGCGGGTGCGTGTGTCGGACGAGGACGGGCACGCTCTCCAGGGAGTCTGGCGCGATGGTTCCAGGTGGCAGCGGCGGCGGCCAGTCTTGCTCCACTTTGGCGCGGATCCAGCAGTCGGTCTTGCCGATTCGCGGGCGAAGCAGGCCGTGGTAGGCCGTCTCCACGGGAAAGTAGCCGTACGGATCGGTGGAGCGGCGGTAAAAGACCTCGACGGTCTCTCCGCGGGCGACTGGCGTGAGGCTCGACATCGTGGCACCGAAAATTTTTTTCGCGAATACCTGGAGCGTATATCATCTCAAACCTGTAAACCACCCCACTCCAGTGTAGGGGGGGGGCACTCGCCACGAGGCCACTCCCATCTGGCTCGACACGAGTCCCACACACGTGTGCTATTCCTCATGCACACCGTGCGCGGGGACGCTGAGGGTGCCGTGATGGAGGGATGGGAGGCTCCTACCGGCACTTCCCCCACTCGCCCTTCCTTGCAATTACTAGAGCGCGATCTCGCCCAGCACATGGCGCGACGGGCCGTACGCCGAACAGGTGCCAGAGGCGACCTGTGAACAGAGAGGTGTGAAGAGGCGCGGCGTCGGCCGTCGCCGACCTCTCTAGATTAGCGCGTCGAGGACGCTGGCGTGGCTGCGCCACGCTCTCGATCATCCTCGCACATTGCCCTAGCGCTTGGCGTGATGGGCTAGTGCGCCGAACAGAGGTGCCAGAGGCGACCTGTGAAAAGAGAGGTGTGAAGAGGCGCGGCGTCGGCCGTCGCCGACCTCTCTAGATTAGCGTCGAGGACGCTGGCGTGGCTGCGCCACGCTCTCGATCATCATCGCGCATTGCCCTAGCGCTTGGCGTGACGGGCTAGTGCGCCGAACAGGTGCCAGAGGCGACCTGTGAACAGAGAGGTGTGAAGAGGCGCGGCATCGGCCGTCGCCGACCTCTCTGGATTAGCGCGTCGAGGACGCTGGCGTGGCTGCGCCACGCTCTCGATCATCATCGCACTTGCCCCAGCGCTTGGCGTGACAGGATAGTGCGCCGAACAGGTGCCAGAGGCGACCTGTGAACAGAGAGGTGTGAAGAGGCGCGGCGTCGGCCGTCGCCGACCTCTCTAGATTAGCGTCGGAGGCGCTGGCGCGGCTGTGCCACGCTCTCGATCATACTCGCGCATTGCCCTAGCGCTTGGCGTGACGGGCTAGCGCGCCGAACAGGTGCCAGAGGCGACCTGTGAACAGAGAGGTGTGAAGAGGCGCGGCGTCGGCCGTCGCCGACCTCTCTAGATTAGCGCGTCGAGGACGCTGGCGTGGCTGCGCCACGCTCTCGATCATCATCGCACTTGCCCCAGCGCTTGGCGTGACGGGCTAGTGCGCCGAACAGATGCCAGAGGCGACCTGTGAACAGAGAGGTGTGAAGAGGCGCGGCGTCGGCCGTCGCCGATCTCTCTAGATTAGCGTCGAGGACGCTGGCGTGGCTGCGCCACGCTCTCGATCATCATCGTACATTGCCCTAGCGCTTGGCGTGACGGGCTAGTGCGCCGACAGGTGCCAGAGGCGACCTGTGAACAGAGAGGTGTGAAGAGGCGCGGCACCGGCCGGCGCCGACCTCTCTAGATTAGCGTCGGAGACGTTGGCGTGGCTGCGCCACGCTCTCGATCATCATCAGGCATCGCCCTATCGATTATAGCGTGACGGGCTAGTGCGCCGAACAGATGCCAGAGGCGACCTGTGAACAGAGAGGTGTGAAGAGGCGCGGCGTCGGCCGTCGCCGATCTCTCTAGATTAGCGTCGAGGACGCTGGCGTGGCTGCGCCACGCTCTCGATCATCATCGTACATTGCCCTAGCGCTTGGCGTGACGGGCTAGTGCGCCGAACAGGTGCCAGAGGCGACCTGTGAACAGAGAGGTGTGAAGAGGCGCGGCACCGGCCGGCGCCGACCTCTCTAGATTAGCGTCGGAGACGTTGGCGTGGCTGCGCCACGCTCTCGATCATCATCAGGCATCGCCCTATCGATTATAGCGTGACGGGCTAGTGCGCCGAACAGGTGCCAGAGGCGACCTGTGAACAGAGAGGTGTGAAGAGGCGCGGCGTCGGCCGTCGCCGACCTCTCTAGGTTAGCGTCGAGGACGCTGGCTCGGCTGCGCCACGCTCTCGATCCTCATCGCACATTGCCCTAGCGCTTGGCGTGACGGGCTAGTGCGCCGAATAGGTGCCAGAGGCGACCTGTGAATAGAGAGGTGTGAAGAGGCGCGGCGTCGGCCGTCGCCGATCTCTCTAGATTAGCGTCGAGGACGCTGGTGTGGCTGCGCCACGCTGTCGATCATCATCGTACACTGCCCTAGCGCTTGGCGTGACGGGCTAGTGCGCCGAACAGGTGCCAGAGGCGACCTGTGAAAAGAGAGGTGTGAAGAGGCGCGGCGTCGGCCGTCGCCGATCTCTCTAGATTAGCGTCGAGGACGCTGGCGTGGCTGCGCCACGCTCTCGATCATCATCGTACACTGCCCTAGCGCTTGGCGTGACGGGCTAGTGCGCCGAACAGGTGCCAGAGGCGACCTGTGAACAGAGAGGTGTGAAGAGGCGCGGCGTCGGCCGTCGCCGACCTCTCTAGATTAGCGCGTCGACGCTGGCGTGGCTGCGCCACGCTCTCGATCATCATCGCACATTGCCCTAGCGCTTGGCGTGACGGGCTAGTGCGCCGAACAGGTGCCAGAGGCGACCTGTGAACAGAGAGGTGTGAAGAGGCGCGGCGTCGGCCGTCGCCGACCTCTCTGGATTAGCGCGTCGAGGACGCTGGCGTGGCTGCGCCACGCTCTCGATCCTCATCGCACATTGCCCTAGCGCTTGGCGCGACGGGCTAGTGCGCTGAACAGGCGCCAGAGGCGACCTGTGAACAGCGAGGTGTGAAGAGGCGCGGCGTCGGCCGTCGCCGACCTCTCTAGATTAGCGCGTCGAGGACGCTGGCGTGGCTGCGCCACGCTCTCGGTCATACTCGCACATTGCCCTAGCGCTTGGCGTGACGGGCTAGTGCGCCGAACAGGTGCCAGAGGCGACCTGTGAACAGAGAGGTGTGAAGAGGCGCGGCGTCGGCCGTAGCCGACCTCTCTAGATTAGCGTCGAGGACGTTGGCGTGGCTGCGCCACGCTCTCGATCATCATCGCGCCTTGCCCTAGCGCTTGGCGTGACGGGCTAGCGCGCCGAACAGAGGTGCCAGAGGCGACCTGTGAACAGAGAGGTGTGAAGAGGCGCGGCGTCGGCCGTCGCCGACCTCTCTAGATTAGCGTCGAGGACGTTGGCGTGGCTGCGCCACGCTCTCGATCATCATCGCGCCTTGGCCTAGCGCTTGGCGTGACGGGCTAGTGCGCTGAACAGGTGCCAGAGGCGACCTGTGAACAGAGAGGTGTGAAGAGGCGCGGCGTCGGCCGTCGCCGACCTCTCTAGATTAGCGTCGGAGACGTTGGCATGGCTGCGCCACGCTCTCGATCATACTCGCGCATTGCCCTAGCGCTTGGCGTGACGGGCTAGTGCGCCGAACAGAGGTGCCAGAGGCGACCTGTGAACAGAGAGGTGTGAAGAGGCGCGGCGTCAGCCGTCGCCGACCTCTTTAGATTAGCGCGTCGAGGACGCTGGCGTGGCTGCGCCACGCTCTCGATCATCATTGCGCCTTGCCCTAGCGCTTGGCGTGACGGGCTAGTGCGCCGAACAGGTGCCAGAGGCGACCTGTGAACAGAGAGGTGTGAAGAGGCGCGGCGTCGGCCGTTGCCGACCTCTCTAGATTAGCGCGTCGAGGACGCTGGCGTGGCTGCGCCACGCTCTCGATCATCATCGCACATTGCCCTAGCGCTTGGCGTGACGGGCTAGTGCGCCGAACAGGTGCCAGAGGCGACCTGTGAACAGAGAGGTGTGAAGAGGCGCGGCGTCGGCCGTCGCCGACCTCTCTAGATTAGCGTCGGAGACGCTGGCGTGGCTGCGCCACGCTCTCGATCATACTCGCGCATTGCCCTAGCGCTTGGCGTGACGGGCTATTGCGCCGAACAGGTGCCAGAGGCGACCTGTGAACAAAGAGGTGTGAAGAGGCGCGGCGTCGGCCGTAGCCGACCTCTCTAGATTAGCGCGTCGACGCTGGCGTGGCTGCGCCACGCTCTCGATCATCATCGCGCATTGCCCTAGCGCTTGGCGTGACGGGCTAGCGCGCCGAACAGAGGTGCCAGAGGCGACCTGTGAACAGAGAGGTGTGAAGAGGCGCGGCGTCGGCCGTCGCCGACCTCTCTAGATTAGCGTCGAGGACGCTGGCGTGGCTGCGCCACGCTCTCGATCATCATCACGCATTGCCCTAGCGCTTGGCGTGACGGGCTAGTGCGCTGAACAGGTGCCAGAGGCGACCTGTGAACAGAGAGGTGTGAAGAGGCGCGGCGTCGGCCGTCGCCGACCTCTCTAGATTAGCGTCGGAGACGTTGGCATGGCTGCGCCACGCTCTCGATCATACTCGCGCATTGCCCTAGCGCTTGGCGTGACGGGCTAGTGCGCCGAACAGAGGTGCCAGAGGCGACCTGTGAACAGAGAGGTGTGAAGAGGCGCGGCGTCAGCCGTCGCCGACCTCTTTAGATTAGCGCGTCGAGGACGTTGGCGTGGCTGCGCCACGCTCTCGATCATCATTGCGCCTTGCCCTAGCGCTTGGCGTGACGGGCTAGTGCGCCGAACAGGTGCCAGAGGCGACCTGTGAACAGAGAGGTGTGAAGAGGCGCGGCGTCGGCCGTCGCCGACCTCTCTAGATTAGCGCGTCGAGGACGCTGGCGTGGCTGCGCCACGCTCTCGATCATCATCGCACATTGCCCTAGCGCTTGGCGTGACGGGCTAGTGCGCCGAACAGGTGCCAGAGGCGACCTGTGAACAGAGAGGTGTGAAGAGGCGCGGCGTCGGCCGTCGCCGACCTCTCTAGATTAGCGCGTCGAGGACGCTGGCGCGGCTGTGCCACGCTCTCGATCATCATCGCGCCTTGCCCTAGCGCTTGGCGTGACGGGCTAGTGCGCTGAACAGGCGCCAGAGGCGACCTGTGAACAGAGAGGTGTGAAGAGGCGCGGCGTCGGCCGTCGCCGATCTCTCTAGATTAGCGCGTCGAGGACGCTGCCGTGGCTGCGCCACGCTCTCGATCATCATCACGCATTGCCCTAGCGCTTGGCGTGACGGGCTAGTGCGCTGAACAGGTGCCAGAGGCGACCTGTGAACAGAGAGGTGTGAAGAGGCGCGGCGTCGGCCGGCGCCGACCTCTCTAGATTAGCGTCGGAGACGTTGGCATGGCTGCGCCACGCTCTCGATCATACTCGCGCATTGCCCTAGCGCTTGGCGTGACGGGCTAGCGCGCCGAACAGAGGTGCCAGAGGCGACCTGTGAACAGAGAGGTGTGAAGAGGCGCGGCGTCGGCCGTCGCCGACCTCTCTAGATTAGCGCGTCGAGGACGCTGGCGTGGCTGCGCCACGCTCTCGACCATCATCGCGGCGTGACCTTTCTAGATTAGCGTCGGAGACGCTGCCGTGGTCCTGCCACGCTCTCGACCATCATCGGGCATCGCCCTAGCGATTATAGCGTGACGGGCTAGTGCGCCGTACAGGCGCCAGAGGCGACCTGTGAAGGACGGAGTGCAAACAAGGCGCGGCGTCCTGCACGCCACGACCCCCACCTCGGTCGCAGGGGAGGGCGGGTGGCGACAGAAGCTGTGGCAGGCGCAGCGGCGAGCAGAGAGGCTCTGCCGCGCGCGGCACTTTCCATGTTCCAAGTTTGGTAAAGTTGTCGTGCTGGCTTCCGCTGGGGCGGAAGTTCGAAGTTCACGCACTACCTGTAAAGAACCCGGGCCGCGCTAAAGCGCTATCCGGCATTCTTTCCTTTTCTCGTGCGTTCCCTCTGAAGGCATCGGCGGATCCTCTCATTCCACATGGTTCGAACGACCGGTACGTGTGTACGTACATCACAGGGCATGAGAGAGCCCACATCCGGATAATTCGCACGATGTGCTCTATGGGTGACAAGAGGCGCGAGCTCCGGAGGCTAGAGTCCCGTGACGACTGTCACTTCAGGGTACTCTGAGCCGCTCGCGCCCCTTCCATTGAGTGAGAGGCTTGTCGCCCATTGAGTAGAGAGAGGGGCTCTCACGCAAGTCGCAAGTTAAGACCGAGAGCCAGATATATCGTGAATGCGCAGAGCACATAATTCGATGGACTAAATCGTGTTCGCGCGCAGCCCTCGACGGGTCTGCCACACTCTGGCATGTAGTGTATGCGCAGAGCACATAAACGTATTCGTGCAGCCCCCGAGACGGGTCTGCTAGACTCTGGCATCTCACGTAATGAGCGCAGAGCAAACGGTGATGATTCGATATATAGACTCGTGTTCGTGCAGCCCTAGACGGGTCTGCCACGACTCTGGCATGTCGTGTATGCGCAGAGCACATAACGTATTCGTGCAGCCCCCCGACGGGTTTGCTACCTCTCTGGCATGTCACGTACGTGCAGAGGGTGCTTCGATATATATAATCGTGTTGGTGCAGCCCTCGACGGGTCTGCCACGACTCTGGCATGTCGCGTATGCGTGCAGCCCTCGACGGGTCTGCCACGTCTCTGGCATGTCGCGTGTGCGAACGAGAATATTCCAAAGTCAGATTGTATTCGTTCAGCCCTCGACGGGTCTCCAACGCCTCTCGCATGTCATATGCGCAGAGCTATTCGTCTCTGGCATGTCGTACGCGCAGAGCTATTCGTTCCAATGCTCACTCGTGCGCGGCACGGTGGCTCTCGTGCAGCCCTCGACGGGTCTCCCACGTCTCTGGCATGTCGCATGCGCAGAGCTATTCTTTCAAGAGCGCACTCGTGGCAAGGCACGGTGGCCAGCGGTCCTCGGGTCCGCGTCCCAGGGCACAGAGCGAGCTGTCCCTCACAAGCTCACTCGTGGCAAGGCACGGTGGCTAGCGGTCCTCGGGTCCGCCTCCCATCGCCATTGCGTAATCGCCAGTATGAGGGTTGCTCTCCTCGCAGAAACACCACGCACGGTGGCCGCATTCCTTTGCACACTCGCAGCCCCTCAGGTCGGGGGCGCATTGCAGCACATTCATATCACTCTTGCATCATAACAGGTCGCACAGAGGCCCTCCACAGGGCAGAGCACAGGCCATGGAGCTGGGCGCTGTCCTTTACGCATTGATTGCAATGCCGCCAAAGATCCGTTGTGTGGCGTGGCTCCGAGTGCCAGTGCGCGAGGCGAGGGCAGAGACCATGAGCGATGAGAGCTTTCCTCCTCACTGAACTGGCTGGTTCCCTCACGTGAAGCAGCAGCAAAGTTGCGGTAATCGCGTAGCGCATCAGGGCGGCAAGGGCCCAGCCTGACATGGGCGCTGCGCAAGGCGCAGCGCGCTCGACACTCGGGCGGCGCAGGGCCGCCGGGTGTGAGTCATCGACAGAAGCTGTGGCAGGCGCAGCGGCGAGCAGAGAGGCTCTGCCGCGCGCGGCACTTTCCATGTTCCAAAAAGTTGTCGTGCTGGCTTCCGCTGGGGCGGAAGTTCGAAGTTCACGCACTACCTGTAAAGAACCCGGGCCGCGCTAAAGCGCTATCCGGCAGGATTCCTACGAAAGGCAAGGAGCCGCCGTCGACGTCTCCCTGTTCTTTCTTTCCCCCTAAAAACCAACCATCAACCAATCGAACAAACGAGCAGTTCCCTCCCGGGTACGACTGTCTGCAAGACGACTGCATCTAGATACCCGGGTACCTTTTAGGTACACTGTACCAACAATCCGACCCGTGTACATGTACTCTTATAACGGAGAGAGAGAGATTTTTAGAATCTTACAACGAAACTCCCTCGCACGACACTGGGCACGGGACTGGCGCGCACTGGCACGAACACAGATTTTTAGAAGCCAACAAGAATTCTATAACGGCCAGCGCGAAGAAAAGGCAACGGGCGCCCGCCCCCCCGGCCGGGGCCTGCAGCCTCGTTTCAGTCGCGTGTAGTCCGCTCGCCAGCCCAACGTGCCGAACAGGGGCGCGTTCTGCTGCTTGCTCGGAATCTCGACGACGGCTAGCCACATGTCCGAGCCGAGGTCGCATGGCCGGGCACACCAAACGGACATGACGCTCTGAAACATTTTCGGCGTGTTGACAAACACGTCGCCGACTCGTCCTTCGATCCCTCGGGAAACGCGTAGATTTGCAGGCCGTTTGACGCGTTGATGGCCCACGCCTCTCGGATGTCAGAGCACACAGCGAGTTGTCCGTGTGCTCGTCCTCCGCCGACACATAGTTGAAGCCGGGAACCCTCTTGAAGTCGGAGACGCGCAGGTCACGCAGGTCAACCGACGAGGGCTTCTGGCTCTTGAACATCTTCATCCGGTAGGCCATGGTTGGCGGGCGCTCCGAAAGAAGAATTTTACAATTTCCGAAAGAAGAATCTTACCCGTGCCCAGTGTTGTGCGAAAGAAGAATTTACCGGCGAACGCCGGGATACGCGCGGCGGGGCTCCAAAAGAAAAATCCGTGGGACACATAACAGCTGTTATGAGGTTGTTATGCTGGCTGTCATAACAACCAGTGGGATGTGTTATGAGTGTTATGAGGTGTTATGAGGTGTTATGAGGTGTCATGGTAGGGTGGGCATAACAGCCATAACAGCGATGGATGTGTTATGAGGTGTTATGAGGTGTTATGAGGTGTTATGAGCAGCCAGCCATAACAGCCATAACACCTGTTATGGCCGCTCCCATAACCTTGACTGGGGTCAAATGCGCGCGCTGGCGCGCAGCGCGAAGAAGAACAGAACAACGGCACGCGAATAGGCGAGATCGCCGCGAGATCGCATGAGATAGAACGAGATGCTGGATTGATATCTGGATCGCCCCAGATAGATCTAGCACGTCAATCTGATGAAACATTCCCGCTAGACTAGGGGTAAATAGGTAATAGGGAACTGAGTGGGGGGAGTGCGGCGTGAACGTGATCCGTTTTCGGTGTACTCGTTGTACGTCTCTCTCTCTCTCTCTCATTGTGGCGGACTGTAATTAGCCTATAGCCTACAGACTATGGAGCTATGGGATCAATCGATGGCCACGCCAAATTCCGAATCA
The DNA here is from genome assembly GCF_000372725.1 of Emiliania huxleyi CCMP1516. Taxonomy (NCBI): domain Eukaryota; phylum Haptophyta; order Isochrysidales; family Noelaerhabdaceae; genus Emiliania; species Emiliania huxleyi. Next base: position 70,860 of record NW_005198858.1, read on the forward strand.
ACGACCCCCGCCATCACTCATTCGCCCCCACACTGAGCACCTTTGCCACCGGTCTAAAGTCGGAGATGCACGCCCGCTCCCACCCCTGCCTCCGGCCCCGGTAACGACCACCGGTTGGTGGTGCCAGATCCAGAGAGGCGGCAGCGTGCTTAGCCACCGCGGCCGCGTCCGCCCCGGCCGCCGGTGTGGGCAGCGAGATGTGGGTAAAGTAGGAGCTGTGGTTGTGCGGAAAGTCGGGGTCGACCCACTGGGCCCCCGCCTTCTCCGTCGCCGTCGTGACGGGCGGCCACACCTAGTGTGGTCACTCACCACAGCTCGTGACGGCGAGCGCTGTCGAGGGCCCACCCAATGCGCGATGGGGGGAGCGGCGCGGCTCTAGGTACGACGCGCGTGCCTTGCAGTTGCACGCGAGGGGCAAGCCCGCGTCTGGGTCGAACTGCACCAAGTTGCCCTTGAGGCAGACAGGACGGCGCGCCCCGCCCACCGCCTTCATCACAGCGGGCCGCGTGAATCACGCGCGCGGTTGGAGAGCTGCAGCCCACACGCCACTCGTGTGAGGTCGTGAAGCTGCTTCATCTCGGCCAGATCTCGGCTGCCTCTCGGCTACGTCTCGCCCGCGCGTGCTTGTTCTGCTGAGGCCGCCCCAGCTCCCCGGCGGCCAGATGCGAGACGCCGCACCGCTCGGCGCCAGAGGCAGCCCCGTACGCGAGCTCGCCTGAATTGACATGTTTAGTCTACTGACTGGTGAGTCAGCCGTTCGGCGGGCCGCCCCGTCAGGCAAGAGCTCGCATGCGAGCCAGAAGGTCTCCTTGTCGCCGTGCAGCCGCGAGTAGTACGCGTGCCGGTGTCGCTCGTGCAGGGCGTAGAGCGCAGCCAGCAGCGGCCCGTTGTCTGGCACGCGCTGAACGGCGGCGGCGGCGGCCCCGGCGGCAGCCCCGGCGGCGGCGGCGGCGGCGGCCCGAGACTTGGAGAGGAGGAGAAGCGACGAGTCGATGTGGTGAGAGGAGGCGCCGCGCCAGAGCGGCGCTCCGAGCAGCGACTCGGACGGCGACCACGGCTGCGACGCGGTCGGCAGGAAGCCAGGGCTCGCGGCGTGCTGGGCGGCGAGCGAGGCGAGGTAGAGGGAGGGCGGTCGGAGGGGCGGCTGGTTGCGAGCTCCGTGGTGCTTGATCCGGTCGCGGAAGAGGAGGGCGCCTAGCACAGAAGGTTCCGAGCAAGTTCGTATAGCAGGGGTTCGAAGGAGGAGGGTGGCGTTCCTGATCCGGTCGGGGAGGGGCGAGCGAGGGCGCCGGCGCGGGCGTAGGCTGGCGCAGAGAAGAGGCGGGTCGGGTCGCGGAAGAGGTATGTCTCGTGGTCGAGGAGGAGGACCTGCTCATCACAGCAGGCGCCGGTGAGAAGAGACGCCGTTCACACCGGATGCCTCGTGTGATCGAGGCGCGGAAGCACCTCGTCAAAGTCGGTGGCGAGGACGTGCCGAGGACGTGTCTAGGAAGTGTCTAGGAAGTGTCTAGGAAGCACCTCGTCAAAGTCGGTGGCGAGGACGGCGAGAGGCTTGCACATGAAGCCGCGCATCGCGCCGAGCTCGCTCGGCGGCAGCGCGGGATGGAGGGCCTCGCGCAAGTCGCGCACAGCAGCGCGCGCCGCCAAGAGGCGACGGCTCCCGGCCGAGTCAGGTTGGCCCAGCTCGCCGACGTGCCAGATCTGCGCGGGCAGTGCGCAGCCCGTGGCGCGCAGCCGCGTGAGCATGGCCAGGGTCTGGTCGAGGAGCCGCGGGGCGGAGCAAGTGAGCACGCCTCGCCCCCCTCCCCCGCCGCCGCCCGAGACAGCGCGGTCCTTCGCCGTGTCCGAGAAGAGCGGCGGCACGTGCGGCCACGTACGGCTCAAACCGCTGCGTGCGCTGAGCTCGCGCAGCGCCGGCGTCGCGTTGTTGGAGGCCCAGGCGCGGGCGGCGGCGGCGAGGGGCGAGCCGGCGCGGCTTGGGGAGCCTCGCGTGGCGTGGGCCGCGGTGAGCACCTTGCCGCCCCCAAAGCAGAGCCTGCGTGCTCGGGCCAACAGCTCCGTGTCGCCGCGGGCCGGGTGCTCGAGCCATGCGGCGAGCGAGCGGAAGGTGGCGTTGAAGCTGGCCCGCTCGAGACTGCGCAGCTCGAGCTGACGCGTCCGCGAGCCCGGACCGCGGGTGACGGTCTGCAGCGCGAGCATGGTCTCGATGGTGTGCGCTGCCCGCCGCGTCTCGATGGCAAGCCCCGCGGCCAAGCCTGCTGTCCGGAGACAGTCGAGGTATGTCCTCGCCGAGGGCGGGCAGCCGAGGAGGCGGAGCCACGGTGCGGCGGGCATCGCGTTGAAGAAGCGTTGCGCAGCGAACTTGTCTCCCGTGGCGGCCGCCGCGTCGGGCAGCTGACAGAGGTCGCGCGAGCAGAGCGAAGAGTTTGTCCACGAAGGCTCCGACCCACGGCGGTGATAGAGGTAGCCCGACGTGACCATCTCGGCAGGGTCGCGGACGAGGTGGACAATGCGTGCGCCGCCGCCGGTCCAGCGCGCGATGTCCTGCGGCTGGAGCTTCAGCACGAGGTGGCAAAGCCCGCGGGCGACCTTCGTCCCGGTCTTGCGTGGCGGCTCCCGCCACGTGTTCTTGGCGACCCTCCTTCCGGATGACCGGCAGAGGACACGCGCGAGCTCCTCTGCGACCTTCGTCCCGGTCTTGTGGTGCGCGATCCAGACCCAATCATCCGGCGCCGCGGGACTCACGCTGGTCTGCATTTGCATGTGTTTGTTGCCTTCGTTGAGATTCACCAAGTCGCTGTTCACAGCTGTGAGCGCTCACAGGTAGGTGTAAGCGGAGCAGCTGAGTAGATACAGCTAATCCTTTGTGTTCACACCTGCAAAGCAGATGTGAACCGATTTCGGCCTTAGCCGTCGGTATGCCAATAGCGTGCTAGCCAAGTAGTACGCAGTTGGATTCCGAGGGTGTCCCATCACAAGTTCGGCTGCCGACAGACAAGATTGTCCCTTAGTCGACAGCACCCGCCTTTGGACGGTGCTCTGACGGGCTTTGCTACTTTATTTTTGTCGTTTTGGTTCGCATGTTCGCATGGCTAGATTGATAGGAATTTTACGATTCTTCTTTCTTCAAAGCTCCCGAGACTGTCACGTGCAAGTTTGGCTGATGGGCAAGAAACGGCGAGGTCTACCCCGGCGAGAGAGCACAAAAGTCGACACACAGAGCACAAAAGTCGACCACAGGGATTTTAAGGAGGAAGAGCGTGAGTCGTTGCGTTTTGTTCTTGCGTGTCCTTTCTTTTCTTTTGCCCCTGCCTGCGGTTTTGTTTGCGGTTTTGGTACTTCCTACCCTCAGTGCTCAGTCCCTACCCGCTCCGCCACCTGGGCAGAAAAACAGCAGAAATAACCAAAAGAAAGAAAGAAAGAAAACGGACAACCCAAGGGAGGGAAATCGAACCCGGAATTCTTTTTCTTTCATTGTGCCACACCTCTCTGTGGCCTGGCGCAATGAGAAAGGCTCCTGTGCCTCTGCCGGCGGCGCCGACCCCCCTGGAGGTGCTTCGCGACGTGCTCCTCTTCCAGGGTGACTACGCCTTCGCCTACTACATCTTCCTCGCCCTGTACTGCGCTGCATGCTGCCGCAACCTCAAGGAGGCTCTGCCGCGCCTCACGTGGTTCTACGCAATCCCGCTGGCGGTGCTCACCTCCTTTGGCGGCGGCATCATGGTGCCCGTGCTGCTTGGCCTGCCCGCGGCGCCGCTGATCAACGAGGCGCATCGCCATCCCCACGCCGGCTCTCTGACCCGCTGACCCACGCCTCCGGCTCCACGCCCGGCGCCGGCCCCTCGGCGCGCCCACGGCACGCCCACCGCTGCTCCGCCGACGTTCGCAGGCGCTGATCCCGACCATGATTATCGCGTGGGCGTGCGTGCAGTACTTGCACCCTGTGCTCGCCCTGCTGCAGAGCCCGTTCGGCCGCGCGGCCTCCAACTCTGGCTTTGAAGTCTTCCGGTACCACGTGCTGGCGATCTGCTCCGACCTCGCCTCGAAAACCCTGCCGCCGGTGTCGACCGGCCCCCTCGCCGGCACACTCTCGTGCGCCCTCGTCGGACCGCTGCTGTGCGGCATGATCGGCGGGTGCGGCGGCGCCTTCATGCCGCTGTCCAATGGACTCAAGGCGCTCGAGCACCCCTTCCGAGACACTTCCGAGACACCTCCGAGACGCTTCCGAGACGCATGGGATGCACCTGCGATGCACCTGCCCTTACGAGGGCGTGTGCGACACTTGCGGTGGCACCAAAGAGACACTCCCGAGACACTTCCGAGACACCTCCGAGACTCTCCTTGTCGCTCGGCTCGAGGCGCTCGAGGGGCCCGACGATCCCGAGACACTTCCGAGACACTTCCGAGACACTTCCTCAAGGCGCTCGAGGGGTCGACGATCCCGTGGCGCGTCCAGTCGTCCGCTGTCATGTCCGCCTGGCGCGCATTGCTCGCGCAGGCGACGCCTCGGCCGACATCACCCGAGACTGAGCCGAGAGTGTGTCGAGATCGTAGGCACCACTTGCTCACACACGACGCGGCGGTGCGAGCGTCGGCGGCAGAGTACGTCCCTTTCCTGGCGGACCCGGCGATGGTCAAGCTGTGCGGCGGCCTAGCATGCGGGAACACGCGCGGCCAGTGTCTCCCAGCGAGCACGCTGCAGACGCCTCTCATGCAGACGCCTCTCATGCGGACGCCTCTCATGCGTCGGTGTAGGACAGAGTCCCAGCCCCATCGCACGCGTGGCCCTTGTATGCCCGCGAGCCGCACTGTACGCGCACGAGGCGCACCGGCACGCCGCGCGCGGTGCTGTGTCCACCCTCTTCAGCCGCGCCTCAACGCACGCTCCAGGTGCGGCATCCTCTTCTTCGCCGGCTTGCCCGCGCTGCAGCAGCTCGGCCTCCTCCCCGCGGGCCTGCTCGGCCCGAACCCCTTCGTCATCAACGCGGCCAAGGTCAAGCGCGCGTGAGTGTCCGGCAGCGGGGGCGGACACGCTCCAGCAGGGACGCACCAGGCAGGGATGGTAAACTGTCGTGACCTCTAGACTTCGCGGTGGCAGTCGCCACGCGCACCTCTGGCAGTCTGGCACTCTCGGGCGCCCCGAGCGCCCGCAAGAGACGGAAACCCACCCTACTGTCTCTCGGCATACCAACGCGCCGCGCCGGGCCGCCGAGACTTGTGGGTCTTGCTCTTGGGACTTGGCCATACACCATGTTGCATGGATTGAGTTTTATGTCCTTTTGGGAAAACACAACACCCCACCAAAATCTGCAAATCAACAGAGGCCCCGCGGCGCGCGGGGCGCGGGGGGCGGGTGGGGGGGGGGGGGGGGCCCCAGTGGGCCCCCGGGGGGAGAGGGAAAAAAAAGCGGCCAGCCGAAAGCGCCCCTGCCCAGCAAAATCGGGGAGGAGCCCTTCCGCTGGTTCCGCTTCGCGGGGCGAAGCCCCAATGTCCAACGCGATGCCTCCTGTCCAACGGGATGCCTTCTACCTGCCCCTGCCGATGGGGATTTCCGGGTCGTAAACCAAATTCACTACCTGCATTTTGCTCCCCGGGGCTCCGCGCAGCCCGGCGACGTAGTTCACCGAACGGGGTGGCGCTGTTCCCGTCGACACGCCCGTGTTTGTGCCGCTCTCCCGCGGCAGGTAGACCTGCGTCTGCGACTCGCGCCGCAAACACGAGCTGGCCGTCTGGCTCGAGGTGGTCACCTTCTGCCGCAAGTTTGTCAGCTGAATCGCGCGGCGGCGCAGCTCCCACTCGTTCCACACGTAGAGCGGGTCGCGCCTCGCCGCCTCAGGGTGCAGCTCCGTCTGCACCGACCCGTCCTGTACCGGCTGCGACGGCGCGAGGAGCGACCCGTCGCTTCGCGAGGCCTGCGAGCCAACAAGCAGCAGCATGTGCGGTGCAAGCTCAGCCAAATCTCGACTCTTGCTGCATCTCGGCAATGCCATTGCTGCAAATCCACTGTTTATCGACCGCATCTCGGCTCTATTTTGACTCATCTCGGGCTCTGTCCCAGCCCGGGTCGCGACCATGGTCGCCAGCACGGTCGTTGAAGACGTCTGACATGAATTTGTAGAGGTTGTCCCTGCCTTCGGTCGTTGGGTAGACCTTGCCGATGTAGTTATGGTACGCTGCAACTGTCGTTGAAGTCGTCTGACATGAATTTGGGTTGCACTTCAAGACGTTCAAGTCTCCCGAATCGTCTATCGTCATCGTCATGTGCATCGGACCGTTCGAGCTCGCACCACCAGCCAACTCGGGGTTGCTGGGGGGGTTGCTTCCATCCAAGCAGTAGTCTGGGTCCGCCGGGTCAGTTGAGCCTGGCTTTCCCCCCGGGGCCGCATCGTAGCAGCCCAGGTTGGTTTTCACATGTGGCACCGGGCACTCCTCCACGAAGTCAACTTCTCCAGAGTAGCCTTGAAGGCCGGTGATGGGCGACCATGGGTCTGAGTACGTCCAAAGTGGTGCCATCCACAAGCTGTCGCAGCCACTCCACTCCACATCGAAATCGATCTGCTTCACCCGCTTCATCGAGTACTTACAGTCGTCCGTCTCCCACACGAAGCAGCCGACCTTGTCCGGCGTGGCGCTCATGTCAACAAAGATCGATGAACGGTCCACCACATCCTTGTCATTCGCACAGGCGAAGCCTGTGTCACCTCGGATGCCCGAATCGGACTCGCACGAGTGGGAGGTCGAAGCTTGCTTCCAGATTGTTCCACTCGGCATTGGCACCTTTTTGGCGCAGGAGCTGAGCCCCGCAGACGGGGACGGAGAAGGACCCGGAGCCGGAGACGGAGACGGGCCAGAGACCTTGCACGGGACGTTGCCCCACGTGACCGCAGTAGACACCGCATCGTCCTCCTTGAGCGTGCCAGGTGCCACTTTGCACACGAGGTAGTAGGAATAATCCGACAGAATCGTGATTTCCTTTGTTGGATCCACAGCGTAGCTGGCCGTATCAGTGTTTGCGTTGATGTGAATCTGCTTCAAGACTCCGTTGTCAGTGTACTTCACAAGCACCGCCTTTGAGTCGACCTCCCCGTTTAGGAAGCGAATGGAGACTTGGGAGGCCGGCGAGTCGAGATCAACCAGGCGGTCCTCCTGCGCGTCGGGCACGGTGAGGATCGGCAGAGCGTTGACGACGCCAGCGCCGACGGCGATCAGCATCAGCTTTGAGAAGATCATTGTCCTGACGGAGACACTCGCGGTGAGGCACGCGTTGGGAACGCGCGTGTCGGCGGTCAGTGGCGGGCGCGGGGCTGGCAGCTCACGATGGATGTGCGATGCGAGACAGTCCTGCAAGGGCCTTTCGACTTCCTGCGAACGTGAGCGGTTCCTTCCAGGACGACTCGAGCCAGGACGCATCCCTCCTTGACCCACTTATCAAATTTTGGCGTATGTAATTAATAGTATGAGAACTCGCCCGAATTCCGGCGTTTCTGACTTCTCGCACACGAAGTGGTTTTGCCCTACCACTGACTTGTGCTCTCTGCCCCCCCCCCCCCCCTAGCATGTGGTGAAGGTGCTCTGCACCCGCGCCGATCC
>NW_005198857.1:0-1780 GCF_000372725.1 Emiliania huxleyi CCMP1516
GAAGCTACAGGAGCTGATGACCGACGAGAGCAAGCTGCAGCAGTTCCTCGCAGAGAACCCGACCATGATGGAGGAGATTATGAAGCTCCTCTGACGGCTGCGCTGACAGCTGCTCTGGTAGGGCCGTGAGAGCGGGGTGGGTCGGCCGTGCGCAATGGGCGTGGCCACTGTGGGGCATGGCGCGGCCAGTATTCCTGTACTCGCTGAGTAGCGAGCGTTGGGGCGTCTCGCACACGAGTACCTCACATCGATGCCACAGCAGCCTATAGAGGGGGCTTGCGCGGTACCACATTCATGGGAGAGAGAGCTGCGAGCTCAGAGCTGCATCGCCGTTCTGTGAGTCGCACACCGCGAAGTCACAGCGCATGTAAGCTTATTTTTTTACATACATAAACACATCTCTCGCCTCCGACGGTCAAAATCGCCCGCGCGCATATTTTATCACACAAAATTATCCGATGACACTTCTCTAGTTCTAGCTTCTACCTCCCAAAAGCAACGCCAACGGCTTACCAGTTACCTTTTAACTTTTATTAGATATTACGAGCCGCGGGAGCGATGTGGCGAGAACACTTAGACGCGCGGCGGCCCGATATGGAATCCTGCTGTCTCCTCGTGCGAACGCACCTGCCTTCTCTTGCAAAAAAGGCGAGCCGTCGTGTCCCAGCAGCGGCGCCGGGGGGCCAGGCATAGCCCCTGGCGAGGCGGCCGCCTCACCCCTGAGTGGGCCTTAGATTCGCGGAAATACAGGAAAGCGCGAGAGGGGGGGGCGGGGCGAGGCAGCGCGCCGACTGCGACGGTCGGGAGAGGCTGAGAGAGAGAATCTTAATTAATGAGCCCTGATGCTGTAAAGAATGGAGCAGGCGCACATCGGACATGCGGGCTTGACACCCAGTCGAGGCATTGATTGCACAGCGCTCCCAGGATTTTACTGTACAGACCCCGATCCTAGCCACCTCGATCTGGCCTGCCATTCGCGCACGCTTGGAGACGCACGACAATCGGAGCAACTGGAACATTGACCTCTTTTGGTCCCTTCTTGCGATGCTTAGACGCCGCTGTGTCGCCGGGGCGCGGGATCTGCTTGTCGTCGACGCTGCTCCGGTGACACACGTCGATATGGGCACGTTGTGGAGGCGGTCGGGAAAGACTTGCGGCAGGCCGCCAGGGTAAGTGGTGCGGTGAGCAGGCACAACACGCTTCCAATGTCCCCTGAGCTCCGGCAGCTGTCGAGACACATTGTGGTGCGGACTCCGCGAGGCGCTGCCGGGAACTTTCCGATCTCGCGCTGCCCGAATGCAGTCGACAGCGCGTGGAAGAATGCCTCGCTGCTATTGCCCAACCTGTTTCTAGAATTGGGTGGTCGATTTCGTGACTCTACGAACCGGAGGGCCCCCGCAAGGGCCGGATGCGGGGTAGAGTAGGTTAGCTATAGCGTATAGGTAGAAGCCAGAGATCGAGTAGTAACGGAGGCGTTCTGAGTAGACTAGCGCGCAGCAGCGCCATAAAGGTATTCCTTCTCAATACTGTTAAAAAAAAGTAACAATACAGGGTTCGCGAGGGGGGTCGCCGAGGCGCCCAGGGCGCGCGGGGAAGCTCGCAGGGCGTTGGGGTAGCTATGCCTCACGTGCAGCGCCGACGGTCGGGGTCGGCGGAGCACGCCAGCGGCAGGAGAGCGCCTGGGTCCCAGTGGGACCCGGGTCCCAATAGCGCCTGGGTCCCAGTGGGACCCGGGTCCCAATATTCGTTCCGGTCCCATTCGGGTCCCATTGCGATAGAA
>NW_005198856.1:0-1780 GCF_000372725.1 Emiliania huxleyi CCMP1516
GCGAGAGTTTTGATGCTGCGCGTGTTGTGCGCCTTGGCGAGGCGTCCGACACGGCTGGCCGCACGCTGCGCCTCTTCCCAGAGGTCTCCGCGGTTTTCGAGGCGCTTTCGCGCGCCCGTGTTCCAATCGGGATCGCGTCGGCCTCGCCCGCCGCGGCCACCGCCACCCGCCTCCTGCAAGGTTTTCGCCTCGATTACGGGCACGCTGTGGTGCAGCCGGGCAGCAAGAGCACGCACCTGAAGGCGATCGCGGCGGCGCTCAAGGTCGACCTGCGCCGTGCGCTCTTCTTTGACGACCTGCCTCACAACATCCGCACCGCCGACGCTGTTGGTGTGGGCGCCGCCGTCCAGGTCGCGCGTAGCTCCGGCGTGACGCTCGACGACGTGAGGCGCGCGCTGCGGCGCTGCCGCGAAAGAGGAAAGCAGCGCGGGCTGATGGCGAGGTGGATCACAACGGCGCCTCCCGCCAGTGGCACGACCAAACGGCCGAGGCCGCCTTCACCACAAGACGAGCCCAGCAAATCTGCTCGGCCACACGGGCCGGTGCCCAGGAGCAGTACGCTGCCGAAGGGAGGTGTGTAGGTCGTATACGTGGAGAGCTTACGGGGTGTGGAGGGTGAGTTGAACAGGGGTTGTGCGCCAAGCCCTCCTGCTCGGCTCCAGCGAGTAGACAAGTGTTACCATCAACAGAGGAGAAGGATATGACCTCAGGGCTGATGTGACCAAGCGCTGGTAGCGTGGTTTAACCTCACACCCATGGTCTCACAGTGTGCCGGCAGTCGCCGAGCAGTGTCGCTCACACAAGCCGCAGCACAAGTGACTGAGGGCCAGCGAGGGCGAGCCCATCGCTGTCACAGCTGTGGCAGCCGCACAGTAGGCTGTGTCAGCTGTGCAGAGTGTGTGAGCAGCAGAGGAGCTGCTCTCCAGGCTTCTGTCGCAAAGAGCTGCATGCCACCGAAAGCGCTGTCGAGGTTCGCCGAGCGCGGCGCAGGTTGGAGGACACCGTCACCGACGAGCGCGTTGGACTTTTCACTCCGGACAAAGACGGGGACACAGCGGACGGTGCGGGGTGTGTCCCCGTCATAGCGGCGAGGCGCGGGACCGTCTGTGGCGAAGTGGGTCGCGTCGATATTGGATCCGATTTGTTCAACCCAGCATCCACACCCTTTAGAGACGCGCTGCGGGAGCATTATTCCTCGCCGGCGAAGAGGATGTTGTAGTCGTTCAACTTCAAGGTTCATCCTGCGGCTCCGCTCTCCCTCTCGCCTTTTCCGATCATTGCGAATTGGGCCAATTCCAAACACCATTAGCGCTCCGGTGAGACACCGGCGCTCACAGCCATCCATGGTCGTGACCCAGCCAGACCTGCCCAGGCCTGCCGCCGATTGGTTGGCGGGTCGGCGACGGCTCGAAGCTGCCAGCAGCGGGGGACCGCAGCCGATGGCAATGGCCCGCGGAGGCGTCTTCGCCGGCAACGACGAGGTCACCCAGCGCAACCTCAGCACATCAGATTTGGTAAGCTTTGCTTCCGATGCAATGAAGAGCCTCCAGCCAGCGCTCGGTGTCTTTGGCAGTGGAGGGATACAGACCCGAGATGGCGCTGCGTTTGCGAAGCTCATTGGAAGCGACTTTGAAAGCCAGTTGGCTGCTGAGCAGTACGGCCCTGGATCAAGAGCTTGGGGCCTGACTGGCTGCAGGGCGGCCGGCCGCTGTGGGGTCTTGAACTCTAGGGACCCCACGGTAACCAGAGGTCCCGCTGCTTGTTGATCATTTTGATGCTC
>NW_005198855.1:0-1779 GCF_000372725.1 Emiliania huxleyi CCMP1516
CCGCAAAGAGCTCGCAGCCGGCGTGGGTGACGTCGGAGAGCCGGCCGTGCATCGGCTCCGAAGCAAGACCGACCGTCGCGCCCACCGACAGCGCCAGGCCCTGGTGGCCGAGGCACACGCCGAAGAGTGGCAGGCCTGCGTCGTAGGCCTCGCTGCAGACGCCAAAGTCGGCAGCATTCGCTGGACTACCTGGCCCCGGAGATATGACCACTGCTGCAAAGGGCGGGAGCGCTGAGCAGAGCGCGTCCCAGCTGGCGAACTGATTGTTCTTCACGACTAGCACCTGCAGAGGCGGAGGCGGAGGCGAGTCAGACGCTGGCCGCGGCAAGAGCAGGGTCGGTGGCAGCCGCACTCACCTCGCAGCCGCTCTGTGCGAGGGCGTGGTAGAGATTTTGAGTATAGCTGTCGAAGTTGTCGATGAGCAGCACGCGTAGCGGCGACGGCGGCAGCCCGTCGAAGGAGGCAGCGTAGCACATTCCGGCCTCACCGCCTCACGGCGATCTTGCTTGGGCACGTTGCAACAAAAAAAGGTGACTCGGGCAGACCCATGTAAACTGTGATGTTTCCTTTGGAGTTTCTGCTTTTCTCTCATGGCGTGGCGTCCTCCCATCCGCATCCCTCCTTTGGGTGCTGGGGCACTTGGAGCACTTGGAGCTGGGGGCCGTTTTTTCTGTATCTTACGGTTTAGTGGCTGCCCGTTACTTTCTTTCTGGGTTGGTTGCAGGTTGTTTTGGTTGGCGGTTGAGGGTTGAGGCCAGAGTGGAAAGATTGTTTCTTGCGCGGTTGAGTATTGTATTTTGACTAAAGTCTTACCTTCCTCCTCCACCTCTGCGCTAATGAGTAATGTCTTTGACAGTCTCAGTCACTGTCGGCTGACGTTGATCGATCAGCGTTGATCTCCCTAGCCTATCGATCACCAACGACGAGCATGCGAAGATAGGGAACAATATCTTGTACAGCCCGCTGTACTCCCCGCTGTGCCACGGCGTATGATCTCGTCCTTGACAAGTTGTGTCTTGACGCGGTGTCCGGCCCAGGTGAGCACAGTGAACTGGGTGAAGCACAACACATGCAGATTGCAGTCGTCTCACATATCTGGAATCTGCACTCTCTGTGCCGCCGCAAAAAAACGCGCGCTCAGAACTCTGTGCTCTCTGTGGGACTCGTGTCACTCCAGTCCACACTCGGAACCGATCCCCGGTCTCTCAGAGGTGCGGTGTGCGCGACGTCGTCCTCTTTGTCCGCGTTCTCGTGGTTATTAGATTTCAACATTTTCGAATACATCTCTCCGCGCTCACGACGCGGTATTTAGCGACGCCGTTTTCCTCCACGCCCACCCGGGGGGGGGGGGGGGGGGGGCCCCCCCCCTTGATTCCCACTTACCCGGGGAAAGGGGCCCACCTTTCCTTTTTACCAAAAAATTTCCCCCCCCGTCAAGGTAAGGAAAGGAAAGGTAAATTTCCCCCCCCCCCCAAAAGGGGGGGGCAAGGGGGGGCAACCCTCGAATCTCCACCCCCGGAAACGGGCAGGAGCCCCACGGCATTCAAAGGGCAACCACTGGCCGGCCCCCGGTGCACGGGGGTGAGGGTAAACACCCCCCCCCCTCAACCGGGGGCAACCCCCGGATTTGCTTACCCCAAGGAAAGCTTTTAAGTTTTATCCCCGGTCGGTCTGGCAAGCTTTCTTCGGCCATTTTAAAAAATTTGCCCCTGCCCCCCCCAAAGGGACCCCCCTCGAGGGGGACCCCCCCCAAAAGTCCCCCTCCCCCAAAGGGACCAA
>NW_005198854.1:0-1779 GCF_000372725.1 Emiliania huxleyi CCMP1516
CTCCTCAGACACAACCTTGAAGCCGCCGCTCGTGCGCGCCTCGCGGCTCGCCGCCCGGCCTTTCCTCCCCCTCTCCTCCTCCCCCTCCCCCCCCTCCTCCTCCTCCTCCCCCTGGATCGTCCCCGCCGACAGCGCGGCTGCTGCCTCCGGCGACAGCGCCCTCTCCCGCGCCGCCCGCACCACCGCCGCCGAGCCGGCTGCGCAGCCAGCCCGTCGCGCTCGTGAGCGTCTGCTGCAGCTGCGGAGGCAGCGGAGGCGGCGCGCCGTCTGCGGGCGGCGGAGCCTGCTCGGCCGCCCGCGCCGCCTGAAAGACGACGGTGCGCCCGTCCTGCAGGCCGCCGTCGGCGCGGAGCGTGCCGTCTCGCTTAAGCACGTCGACCACCTTTGCACCGCGTGCCACGCTCACGCCGTTCACCGAGAGGATCGTGTCTCCCGGCTGGAGCTTGCCGTCCGCTGCGGCAAGGCCGTCTGCGTCCAGCCGCACCACCCGGTTGGCGTCGTTGAGGTGCAGGCCGAAGCGAGCGCCGGGGCAGATCGTCAGCCGGACGGTGTACGCGTGCTGCTGGAGCGTCGCGCCAGCCGCGCTTGACTCCGAGGCGGCCATCGGAATGGGCAAACCGGCCGATAGCTGCTTGTGCCGCACTGCCAGAGTCGATCGAAGAAGAAAAGCAGCGAACGGCGCCGAGATTGGCCCCAAGGAAAACAAGATGACCTGTAGGCAAATGATCGGAGTGGGAGTCAGAAATGTGGTCCTTGCGCGAGGGGAGCTCGATAGACTCGAGGGGCCAGGATACGCCGCGAGGAGGACGGAGTTGCGCCGAAAGGCAAAAGAAGCCGCGAGAACAAGGGACCGGCAGGCGGTGGCGTCACAGGACGAGGCAGAAGGGAACGACGCGACAGAGGAGGAAATGACAAGGGAGAGAACGACGAGAGTGGGACGACCGCGAGGTGGCATGAAGGTTGCAGCGAGAAGCGGCGAGAGACTGCGAAGAGAGATAGGAAGAGGCAGACTCCCTAGGGTGGGCGACGGCTAGCGCACCACACACCTCTCCTTAAAATCCCTGTGTGGTGGCGGCGTGCCGTCCTCCCATCCCTCCCTTGGGTTGTCTGTTTTCTTTCTTTCTTTCCCAAGGAAAAGAATTTTGAGCCCGAGAAAAGAAAACTCCCGCGGGCAGCCTCACCAAAGGCCGGCCAAGCGCGGCCGCGGCAGAGCACGACTGAGGAGCACAAGGCCGCACCCCGGATAGGAACGCGCTTTCCGCGCGCGGCGACGATTGCAAGCCGGAGCAAGGGCGTAGGAAGGTGAAGAACAGTCAGGCTCGGACTGGACACCAGCGCGGTATGTATGGGTGGACGCGAGACAGATGATGACGGCACGCGTGAGCGACACACACACTGCTTGCTTCTCTGCGTGCTGAACGTTATGTTCCACGAAACGGAAGGGAAACGGAAGATCGTCTCCTTGTGTGCACCGTCCGCCATCTCCCACGCGCTCCCCTGCCCATTGTCTCCCCCCTTTCTTCCCAAGCCCCACTTCTAGACGTTGAACGATGGCAACTGGCATTGGGTGGAATTTGAGTCATCGCTGGACATCGCGCGGTACGCCATGCGCTTTGAGGATGGGTCATCATTCGAGGAGACCAACGTGGGCCACCGGCTTTTGCTCCCGATGGGCACCCCCTTTCCGGACCTTTTTCCAGCTCCCAAAGATTGCCGGGCAAACCGGGGCAAACCCCAAATGCAGGTGGGCCCAAAGCGGTTTCGTTGTAAAAAAAGGGA
>NW_005198853.1:0-1778 GCF_000372725.1 Emiliania huxleyi CCMP1516
TCGCCCTTGCCCCACGCCCGCAGCTCTTTGGTGCGGGCGACCTGCTCATTCTTCTCCTTCGTCTCGACAAGAACCTCCTGCCTCACCGATGCGAGCAGCGAGTTTGGGATGCTGGTTCCGCGGCGGCGGCGGTTGGGCATGGCCTGGCCCTTCACCTTGTCAGCCTCAAGGGCGCTATGTGCCGCCTCGACAAACGAGGAGAGATCGAAGCCAAGAAGTGGCGACGAGGCGCCGAGCTTTGCGTTCGTGCTGGATGCCTCGGGGCCAAGCGGAGACATCGCTTTTTGAGCTTGTGCGAAAAGAGGCGATCCGGGATCCCAACCAAGGACACGTGGTTTGACCGAAATACGGCCCCCGAGATCCCAACCAGTTGGAGGCCCCCTTGCCCGATTTTTTTTTGCCGTGCGACCGTAAAAGAACCCCGTTCACTTTCACCCAGGGATTTCCCGGGAAAAAAGGTGTGTTTTTAGCCGTCGCCCCCTTTGGGGGTCTCTTTTTGTAGGTAGGTAGGTAGGTAAAAAGGTGAAGAACACCCAGGCTCGGACTGGACCCCAACGCGGTATGGGTTGCCCCTAGACAGATGAGATTACCCATAACTCAAGGCCACATCCTCCCTGTGGCCCCCCCCCCCCCCCCAGCACTCCAAGGTGCCAAGAGAACAAACAAGGGCACAACAAACAACAGACAACAGGAAGTGACATGCGAAGCTAGAGCAGGCTTGCTCTACCTCCAGCAATCTCTCTCTCTTTTTTGTTTGTCTCTCCGGCCGGCGGGGCACGGACGAGACCGTGTGTGGGGTCTAGTGAGGTGTCTATGGACGCCCTCCTCAGAGGCTAGCTGCCTACGGCTAGCCCTGTCTCGCACTCATAGGTGATGACAATCCAATGTATGCATGGCGCGTCGCGAGAGCCGCGCCGCGATGCCGGACCGGCTCAAGGTGGCGGCGCCGGACGACAGCTCGGATGAGGAGTGGAACGGAGACGACGACGAGGATGAGGAGGAGGACGGTCGCGTTTACTTGGACGCGTCGAAGTGTGGCCGCGTGCGCTTGCACGCGGTGCAAGGAGCTGCGCAGTCGCCTCCGGCCTGGGGGTGGACGACGAACGGCGCAAGAGCCTGGCCGACAAGGGCTGGGCACGCCGCACGGTGGCGGTGAACAGCGTGGGTGCCAGCGGTGCGGCGAGCTTCGAGTTGGTGCCGGGGCGCGAGCAGTTCGGCCCGGGCGACGATGCGGCAGCCGAGTGGGAGCGGCAGATGCTGCAGTTCACGGAGGACAACTTCGAGGACACGGGCATCGATCGAGGTGCGGTCGATGGACAAGCGCGATCGCGAGATCGGGCTGTAAAGGAAAGGAAAAAAAGGGCGGAAAGAAAACAGACAACCCAAGGGAGGGATGGGAGGACGGCACGCCGCCACCACACACGGTCGCGAGGTATGATGTAACATACTTGACCCCCTCCGATTGCGTTGAGGGGCCGCCGTCCGGAAGGGACGCGAAGAGCAGCGAACGGGAGCCAGCGGAGCTACTATCTGTCGTGCCGATAGCCTCAGAGAGCAGCTCTTGGAGAGACTCCAGAATCCTCACCGCCGACGAGAGCCTTGCGACCCACTCGGCACCGCCAGTGGTCGCTGGATACGTCGCGAGCGCCTTTTGTGCGTGGTACGCGAAGAGCAACAAGTACTCGCACGGCTGGAACTTGCCCTCGTAGCAAGGGCACCCCCAATGCATCTCGCACTCGTCGAGGTCGACGCGGCACTGAACGCTCTCATCGAGCAGC
>NW_005198852.1:0-786 GCF_000372725.1 Emiliania huxleyi CCMP1516
GGGTCACTCGGTCCCCCAACGGAAGAAAGAGGCCTCGCTCCTATTGGAACAATCCAACATCAGATTTGCCTCGTGCGTCCCTTTTTGAGCCGGAAAGCTATTTTCTTTTGGGTCCTGTGGGCACCCTATCTACAGCACACTCTTTTCCTCTCTATTTTCCCAGCCGCGCAGCCGCAGCATAATTACCAAGTTTTGTGCCAATTTTCGGTAAATCTTGTGCTCTTGAATGTGAAAAGCCTCAAATTACCAACTTATTTTGCGTAAATCTTGTCGGTGAATATGAAAACAGCCAAACAAGCCTCAATTTCCCAACGTATTTTGCTAATTTTTCGTAAACCTGGTCCAATTTTTCGTAAATCTTGTGTGGCGTTGCATGCGGTATCCGGTATGCGCCGTAGCCAATTGTCTTAATAAATAAATAAAACGGACACCTTGTGAGAGCGATCCACGCTGAGTGCATGCGCGCCCTCGAGGAGCATGTTGCGGCCCAGAGGGCGGCAGAGAAGGCGGCGAAGGAGGCGGCGTGGGCTGCGGGGGCGGCGGAGAGGGCGGCGGAGCGGGCGGCGGCGGAGGCGGAGGCGGCGCGGCATGCCGAGGAGCTGCTGGCGGAGGTCGAGGCGGAGAAGCGCGGCAAGGGCAAGAAGGGCAAGAAGAAGAAGAAGGGCGGCGGGAGCGGCGGCGCTGGGCCGTCGCAGGAGCCCGAGGCGGCGACCGCCCGCATCACGCGCACCAGTGGCGAAAGCGTGTATACCCAGTGCTGCTCAGACCCCCGGCCCACCCCACCCC
>NW_005198852.1:886-3783 GCF_000372725.1 Emiliania huxleyi CCMP1516
TGCCTCCACGGCGGCGGACACCTCGGCGGCGGCGGACTTGGCGGCGGCCTCCTTGGTGGTGGCCTCCTCCTTCACGACGACGTGGTCGTTCTTGACGCCGCACGCCTGGGCGAGGGCGAATACGCAAGTGTTCGGAGAGACCGGAGGGACGATGACGATCCTGGCGTGCGCACGTGCACGACCTTTGCTCCGAGGTCCGAAGACGAGCGCGTCGGCTTCACCCTCGCCGTGGTCGGCTTCGGCCAGCTCGCGCGCGGAGGCGCCGGCTGGGGCGGGGCGCTGGTGGAGCACGCAAGCAGCGGGGCGCGCGCGACGCGGCTGCCCGACAGCGATGCCGCTGAGGCCGAGGCTTAGGCTTGCGTGATGCCGGGATTCACGGGAGCCGTCGCCGCAAACTCGACGCCGCCGCCGGCTCGCACCATCGGCGAGATCTCCACGCGGATCCGCCCCCGGGGCTGCTGGTTGCCCGGCTGGAGTGCCTCGGAGATTTCTCGCGCCAACGCCCCGGCGTCGCTCAGCTCTGGCGGGCTATTGGCGGACTGGGTCTTCCGGCAAACGTGGCGCGCGGCGAGGGCGACAAAGCCGCCGCGCAGACGCCCACCTGTACATGGGGCTGGGGTTGCGGACGAGCGCGAGCCTGTGCGAGGCTTTCAACAGTGTACGGGCGACGCACGGTGGCGGCAACGGTGTAGGCAACGGTGGCAGTCGTCGACCACGGCTCCACGGGAACGGCCTCGTCCGACGTCGGCGGGGCCGGTGGGGCGTTGGGGGGTAGGCAGGCCTTCTGCAAGACATGGGACACGAGCACGAAGTCGCCGTCATCATCCGGGCTCTGCTGTGAGGAGTGGCACACCTTGTATGTCCCCGCCGCTGGCAGCCAGACAGGCACCGAACCGTTCGCGCTCATCTGGCCGCCCTGCGTGCTGCGCGCCTGCGTCGCGCCGTCGCAGTCCTTGCTCCCCGCGGGCATCAGTACGAGCCACTCGTTCACGCCGACCAGAGTGCCCTGCACGGATGAGAGGTGGGCGAGGCGTTAGCACCCAGTGATGCGCGGCAGGAGGGGCACTCCCCATCTCTCCGTCTCTGCTTCCCGGGAGTGCAAGGAACGGGGGAGCAGCAACCTCGACAACGACGGCGCTGGGCGAGCCGGCCGGGACGCAGCTTGGCTGCAAACGCAGATCGGGGGGCGACGGTGGGATGGCCGGCGGCGGCGGAGGCGCATGCGGCGGAGCCGATGGCAGGGACGGGGGAGGGGGCCGCGAGGAAGCGAATGCTCTTGGAGCAGATCTGCTTTGTCTGGCGGTCACACTGGTATGCGCACTCTTCCTGATGCAAAGTGAGGCCCTCCTGCCCGAGCCCGCTCCACGTGATGCCGTCCCAGCCGTCGCAGCCGCTGTCGTACATCTGGAGCTCGCAGGGCACGCCCGGAGACACGTCCGCTGCGAAGGTGCGCTCCCCACTCGAGCCGCCCGGCGCCATCGCCGCCACCTGCTGCTCGCGGCAGAGGAGATTTCAGCTATGCTCGGTTCCGAACTCTCCGGCGCTCACGGTGAAAACGTGCCGAGTCGCCGGCCCGTACGGAGGCAGCGGCGGGCTCGGCGGCGGAGGGCTCGGCGAGGCGGGGCCGCAAACGCAGCTGAATGTGGAGTTGCACTGCGGAGGCGGAGCGGACGGACTGTGGTAGCCGTCCTCATTGTAGAAGACGTAGTAGTATGAGTTGTAGAGGCAACCCCCAGGGTGCGACGACAACCTCTCTTCCGGGCGGTAATCCAGCCCGAGCTCCTCCGCCGCCTGCGCGCAGTCTTGCTCGGAGGAGATGGCGTGCGGGCAGAGGCCTGAAGCAACGATGTTGTAGAGGGGCGGCACAGCGGGCGGAGACGGGGGAAGCGGGGGCGGAGATGGGGGAGAGGGCGGCGACGACGGCGGAGGTGGCTGAGTCGGCGGCTGAGGCGGCAAGGACAGACACTGGCACAGCAGCCGGTTGCTGTAGCTGGAGTAGGTGCAGCCTGTTTAGCTGTGGCCACTGCGGCTGTAGTAGCAGGTCGAGCCCTCGAACGTCGGGTTACTGCTCCAGCCACCAGCGCTCGCAGTGCATGAGATTCCATGCTCAGCGTAGGCGATCACAATCTCCGACGCGGTGAGCTCGGGCATGTCCATGCATGTGCCACCCATCGCGAGGCACCCGGAGTAGCTAGCAAGGTGATACGGCGGGAGAGGCGAGATGGACGGCGGTGGCGGGGACGGCGAGGGTGGTGGCGGCGGGCTGGGCGGTGGCGGGGACGGCGAGGCGGACGGCGGCGGAGGGGAGGGCGATGTCGACGGCGGCGGAGGCGCGCAGCAGCCGTCGCACTCCGGACAGGTTTGTAGCAGTTCTTTCACTAGGTCGCATGCCGTGTTCTGCAGGGCACTGCAGGGAAGGGAGGAACTGCACTGCGCGGCTCCGAGGGCGAGGCCGCCGGCGGCGGTGGCGAGGCGAGGCTGCGGCGAGCGTCAGAGGAAGCAAACTCCAGATACCAGGTAGACTGGTTCACCGTAGGTTTTGCCGTTTGTCGGGCTAGCTCCCAGACAGAGGGGGAGAGGAGCTCATGCTTGTATTGAGGGCTTAGAATCGCCGTACGCGAAGAGGCCGGACCTCTCAGACCCCCCCGGACTCGCACACACGAAAAGGAGGCGCAGGGGTTGGACGGTGGGATGCGCGCGAGAGGGGGCGGGCTTGCCGAAGAGAGCGGACGGACGTAATGATCCAATTGCCAAAACGCGCGTCCGCGGCGTTTCGGCGGAGTTCGTCGATTCCGCTCCTGGCCCGCTCTCGCCAGCCCTTGCAGCAAAACACCATCATCTCGCCCATCCGGTCGAGAGCAAGCAGTTTTGCCGTTTGTCGGGCTAGCTCCCAGACA
>NW_005198852.1:4120-5265 GCF_000372725.1 Emiliania huxleyi CCMP1516
GTCTTTTTTTGGCTCGCCTGGCCTTCACCAGTGCGAACATATTCTTGCTCGTAGGAGCCGCTCGTCTTTCGTCCTAGCAAACGTGCGCCCGATCGCCCCATTAAGCACGTGCGAAGGGTATCCGAGCGCCGTAAACTCCCTGAGCTTGCTCGTCACGCTGAGTGCGAATCCCTCGTCATCGCTTGCCATCGCGACCACCTTGAGCAGGCATCCAACCACGATGCCCGCCTTCATTTTAGCGCATGTGAAGCTATCCCAACGATGGTAGCGCCACACTCGCGGTGCCGTCTCGCAGCCCTCATTAACGTTCTTGAGTCTCGTCCGGAAACTTCCGCTTGGGTCGAGCTCAAGAGTCGTTTCCAAAAAATGGGTGCTCTCGGCGGCTTCCAGCTTCAACGGGGCCCAGTAGCACTCCGAACGGCGGAAATCTTCCCGAGCCGCGGGCGCTCGGCGCCAAGTGCAGTGTCACGCTCGTGCTCGCGCGTGACAAACCGGGGAACCCTCTTTTCCTAGTCACTCGGTCCCCCAACGGAAGAGGCCTCGCTCCTATTGGAACACTCCAACATCAGATTTGCCTCGTGCGTCCCTTTTTGAGTCGGAAAGCTATTTTCTTTTGGGTCCTGTGGGCACCCTACGCGCGAGCTGGCGAGCTCATCTGCATCTCGGCAATGTCAATCAAATCTCAGAGGGAGCGCCGTGTGTATCTTGATGCGTGACACTGCACTACGACTACTAGCCCGGTCGAACACTGCCCAAACAAATAAATTCCCCCTTTGAGCTGAGAGGTTTTGGGATTTCGCTCCGAGCGACGGTCCAACGAGAATCGTCAAAATCAGGCAACAAGAGACCGGTAGCGCCAGCATGTCGGTGCGTCTTTCTCATGCTCGCGCGCCCGCCGCGCCCGAACTATGCACGGGCCCGGCTCGCCCGCTTGGGGATCCACCCGGCACATCCCCGCCCCCCACCTGCCGGCTTGCCTGCCGTCAGTTCACGCGGGATCGCCCTCAATTGTCAGCAACACAAATCCACCAGTTTTTGGGCTGCCTTCAGCCTCGCCTCACAGCCGACCTTCTGGTCGTACGCGGGTTCTTAAGGGTCGTACATGCCGGCCATGACGTCTGCCAACCGGCCGTTCGCAGGCGGTA
>NW_005198852.1:5365-20842 GCF_000372725.1 Emiliania huxleyi CCMP1516
CCCCCCCCCCCCAAACCCCCCCCCCCCAAAACCCAAACCCAAACACACACCACCACCCTTCCCCCGGTTTTGTGGAACGTCCGGGCTCCCACCTTTCCTCGTGGCCCCCCCCCAACCCCCCCACCCCCCCACCCCCCCACCCCCCCACCCCCCCACCCCCCCACCCCCGCGCGCGCGCCGCCCAAGTGAGCCGCGCCGCGCCGCCGCCGCGCCGTTGTCACCTCCCCGCCTCCCCCTCCCCCCTCAGGTCCCCGAGGAGACGCGGACCAAGTACGCCAGCGGGCCGAAGGCTGCGGTCATCGACTGCGTGAGCAAGGGCGTGTACAAGGTGCTGGGCAAGGGCGAGCTGCCGAAGCAGCCTGTGGTCGTCAAGGCGAAGTTCTTCTCCAAGCTGGCGGAGAAGAAGATCAAGGCGGTCGGCGGCGCGTGCTTGCTGGTCGCCTAAGCCGGCTCTAGATTAGCCACACATCGCTGTCTCGGGAGTGCCGTTGTTTTCGTACTAACATCACGTGTATTCAAAAATGGCTTACTCGATCACTTGTGAGTTGTGTCCCGTTGTGCGTTGAGCGTTCGTGTCGATTACGGGAGCGTGTGGACCCTGAGTTGACCAGGGGTTGTGCGCTGGGCCCTCCTGCTCGGCTCCAGCCAGTAGACAAGTCTTGTCATCAACAGAGTAGAAGGATCTGACCTCGGTGCCGATGTGACCAAGCGCTGGTAGCGTGGTTTTACCTCACATCCATGGTCTCACAGTGTGCCGGCAGTCGCCGAGCAGTGTCGCTCACACAAGCCGCAGCACAAGTGACTGAGGGCCAGTGAGGGCGAGCCCATCGCTGTGACAGCTGTGGTAGCCGCACAATAGGCTGTGTCAACTGTGCAGAGTGTGTGAGCAGCAGAGGAGCTGCTCTCCAGGCTTCTGTCGCAAAGAGCTGCATGCCACCGAAAGCGCTGTCGAGGTTCGCCGAGCGCGGCGCAGGTTGAGGGAAGCCGCCACCGACGAGCGCGTTGGACTTTTCACTCCGGACAAAGACGGGTACACGCACACGAGCCGCGGTCGTGTACCCGTCTTAGGGGCGAGGCGCGGGACCGTCTGGCGAAGTGGGTCGCGTCCCTCGATTTCCTCAACTCTACACGGTCCGCTCCCTCTAGGGGTCCACACACGTCTGGGGGGGGGACCCGCGACCCCCCCATCTTTGGTTACCTCGAATGCGTCTCTGGATTAGAGTGCGTCTAGTAGGTGCCCTCGAGCAATTCGGTATGCTCGAGCATCCTAAGATGCGCGAGTCCATATTAGTTGCTCCGCGCATCCCGAATTGCTCGCGCGGCATCTCCGAGATTACGTCAGTATTGGCGTTGCTGCTTGCTGTCTCAAAAGACGCGCCGTGCATACTGTGACAGCGCGTGTCTCAGAAGACGCGCGCATATTTTGATTAATTTTTGAACACAGCGCGTGTCTCAACAACTCTCAACGAGTACACGCACGTTACAAAAGAAAAAAGGTCGCGCGGTGTGCCGAGCGCAGCGGACGATAGATGCAAAAAATTAAATATTCTTAGCTTCGCCCTTGCCTCCGACGCTAGAGACAGAACCCAGAGATACATAAGTCAAAGGGACTGCCCCCCTTCCCCACCTGCCCTGCTTACACAGGATAGCATGCCCCGAGAACGGCGGCATTTGGCGGGGGGAACCAGGGAAGGAGGTTCGGGTTAGTCTTTCTTTTTGTCCTCTCGGGGGAATGTTCTCTCGGCGCCCATGGCCTTCTGAGGTTTCGTACTAATGACGTCCTTCTTGGCACTTCGGGCGTCGGTGTGTGCGTATCTGTGGTGTCTAATTCCCCCGGTATGCTATAGGTTTCGAACGGCGACCTCTCACTCGCAGCGATTCCTTGCTGGATACCTTTCCGCAAGCGGAAGGTCGCCAGTTCGAAACCTGCTTGACCCTTATATATACACACTTTTTTTCTCACCTGAGCGGGCTCAATTTTTGCTCTAGGTGTGCCTCCTACGATTCGATCCCACGTTCTCAGACAGTCGCCTGGTATGTTGTTCGTTTTCGTCAGGGCAGTTGGGGTCATAATTGCAGGGCTGAGATTCGGGATCTCAGGTGGTGAAAAAAAGGGGAGACAATTGCTGTGAACATGGAATTTGAATAACAATCTCAGTGAGATGTGTGAAGAGGACGGCCGATCGACGAATTACACGCGCGATAGGGTGCCCACACAGGACCCAAAAAAAGAAAGGAAAAAAGAAATGGGCCACCCCCGATCGCAGCACCTCGTGTTGGAGAGTCGAGATATTGAGAGTGTGACTAGGAGGGTGGGACGCTGGGGATTCTCAAAGGTATACCCTTGGAATGGCCGGATCCAGCCTTAAAAGTACGAGATCGCGCGCGCTTCGCGCACAGCACCGCCTGTTCTCCGCGGCTGTGTGACGACGCGTGCCGTGTGCCAGCAGAGTTGGGCGCGCGCGGCGCGACGGCGCCCGCGAGGGAAGGCGCGGGTGCAGCGGCCGCCGGCGGCCGTACCGCCCGCCAGCCGGCGCAGCAGCGGCCAGCGCAGCGGCCGCCGGCGCAGCAGCCAGAGCAGCCGGTGCGCGCCTTGCGAGGCGAGTACTGCCGCCCGGCAGCCTTGAGGCGTACTCCATGTCGAGCGTCATGCACTCCACAACGGTCCCCACGTGGGTGTTGTTCATGTGGGTCGTCTCGATCATCAGCGCCTTTTCCACGTATGGGAGGGTCTCGCCCATCGCAGCCCGCATTCCCTATGGCAGAAATTCGCGGCTATATGAGCAGCTGCAGAGGTGGTTGTGCATGAGTTGGGTTCTATCGGTTCGAGGGGCTCTTGTTTTGCGGGGAGTCTCGGGTTCGAGTTGTGGGTGTCCTTCGCGGAGCGAACGCGAAGCGCGCGAGCGCACGCGCGTGCGTGTGCGGAGCGCGTGCCGTGCAGCAAGCGAGCGAGCGCAGCGCAGCGTCAGCGTCAGCGTCAGCTTCTGCGCTGCGCTGCGTCGCGAGTGCGCGCGTCGGATTTTGTGCTATGCTCTGTCGCGTGTGGTTGGTGGGTGCGTGTTCGCTCGTTTTGGCGCTGTTCTGAGTGTAGGTTTGGTCTCTGTGAGTGGCTGTGTATCAGTGTTTTGTCGACGCTTGTTGGGGCAGGCCGGGGGAGTGGCGGCGCGCGCCGTAAAGGTGCCTGCCGGTTGAGACGGTGGTGTCGGTCCGATCCGCACGCGCTTGCTCGGGGACTCGCTCCGGGAGTCGCTCATCGGCTGGTGGTTTAGGGCGACTAGACTTCGCACTGGCGCCGGAGGCCCCAGATATGAAGAAAAGTGTCTCCTCGTCCGACGAGTACTCCGTCTCGCCCTCCCACGCCACGACGGCGCCGACAGGAATGGTCATGGCCGTCCGCTCGAGGTCCGCGACCCGGTTGGCGAGGCGTTTGGCGAGGCGCTCCGCGCGGCCGAGCCCGAGGCCTCGAGTGCGTCACAACCCCGGTCCCTTGGTCCGCCGAAAGATTGTCTCAAGCACCACGTATATTTGGCATTCGCCAATTTGGTGAAGCTCTCTCCTTCATGCTCTCGTCTCTCGGTCACCAAACAGACACAAATGCCGGTTCGGCGCTCCTCTGACCGACGGGGAAGGGCTTAGTGCGCGTCGGAACCTGGCCGGGCGGCCAGCGGCCGCTCGTCACCTTCCCATCGGGCTGCCGGGAGGAAGGACGAGGGAGGGGATCATCGCGGGCAGCTTGGCCGGCGTGACAGAGGGTGTCATCTGCGGCGTGAGCTGCGGCTTGGGCGTGTAGCCGTCGCCGTGCGTGATGGTGCCGAAGGGCCGACCGCCGTCGAAGACGTTGCCGGGGCCGAGCCAGACGCACGCGCCGTCGGGGACGGCGGGGGCGCGCCCCGTCACCTCGAGCAGCGCCGCCGGCTGGCAAAAGACGATCGGCGCGCCGGAGTTACCGCTTGCGCTACAGTGCGACATCGACAGCAGCCCTGCCGGCTTTAGCGGCAGATCGCCGACCGCAAGTGCCTCGACCCCCTCGAGCGCCAGCGGAGGCGCCGGCGGCGCCGGCGCGGCCGCGGCGGGCGGCGACCAAATGACGTCCCCGCGGACCGCCGCGACCTCGCTCGTCGACGCCGCGATCACCTCGCCCCTCGCCGCCGAGAGCAGCTCGGCGGCTGGCCCGGCTAAGGGGCTGTGAAAGAACTCGGCGGCGGGCGGCGGAGCGGAGGCGGGCGCCTCGGCCGCGCGAGGCGGCGCCGCCGCGCCGAACCGCGACTCCGCCCACGCCTCGCGGCCGCCGGGCGTGGACGACAGTACCGTCGACGGCCCCGCCGCCGACCGCCTCACCCCGAGCAGCGACGTGCCGCCCCCCCCGCCGCCGCCACTACCGCCCGGGCCGCCGCCGCCGCCGCCGCCGCTGCAGCCGCCCGTGTCTCCTCCGCCCCCGCCCCCGCTGGATGGCGCGCCGCCGCCCCTCGCCACCGAGAACTCGATGCGCAGCTGCACCGCCCCCTGCCCGGCGGGGCACGCGGCGCCGTCGCCGCCGCCGTTCCGGCGCAGCGTCACGTGCTGGAGGCTGACTCTGGCGCGCGGCGAGATTTGGATGCCTGCAGTGAGAAACGCGACCGTCAGGGTGTGGAGGGAAGGGATGCGATCACAGCGAATGCAAATGCGGCTGAGTACGGCTGAATGCGGTTGATAATACGGCTGAATACGTGTTCCTCTCGGGGGCTGGTCTGCTAGATTGGATGCCAGAGGTGAAGGCGTCCGAGACGGAACAGTGGCTCATCGAGAGGTGCGCGCCGCCGAGCACGCGCACTCCCTCCAGTCCGCCGCACCTGTTCGCAAGTCGAGGTGTGCAGAGACACTGTCCACAGGAGCTCGCGCACCCCCTCCGGTCCGCCGCACTCGACGGCGCAGTGCGACATGCTCAGCCAGCCGCGCGTGACGCGGACCACACCCTCGCCGCCGCCCCGCGCACGCAAGGTGAGCCCCACGAGAGAGATCGACTTTGCGCTCGCCTCCACAAAGGACGCGTCGTCGGCGCCGTTTGTGAGTACCGTCGACCTCGCGCCCTCGGCGCCGCGGATCGTGACGCACTCACGCAGCCGGCCGAGTGCGGCAGCCGAGTGCCTCCCGGGCGGCAAGATCACCTCGTCGCCGTCGCAGCAGCAGCACAGCGCGTCCTGCGGGGCGAGAGGGAGGCAGGGCCGTTCGGAAGTGCTCGCCGTTCGGGGGTGGTCGCGGACGTGTCGCGGAAGTGTCTCCGGGAGTGCGTCGGAGGGGTCGCGGGGGCGCCGCGGCAGCAGCGCTGAGGACGGGCCGGCCCTCAACGAGAGGAAGGCCGGGGCGCGGGAATCGCCCGTGTGTGTGGGGGGGGGGGGGGGGCTCGGCGCTGACAGCTTGGGGTGCAGCGCGGGCCAGAAGTGTCTCGGCAGTGTCTCGGCAGTGTCTCGGCAGTGTCTCGCGGCCTGCAGGGTGGAGTGCAGCGCGAGCCGGATGTGCGCCGGCGAGGCGGCGGGGAGGAGGAAGCGCGGGCCGGCGGCGAGGGCGGCGTGGAGCGCGGCATCGTCCTTGTCCTCGGCGTCCTCCAGGTCGGCGGCGAGGCAGAGGTGCGGCGGCAGTGTGGCGCCTAATCGAAGCGAAGCCTCCGCGAGGGTGCGGGTAGGCGCGATGGGCCGGCTGCGGAGGAGGGGCGGGAGAGGGTTGCGCCGACGTAGTGGTGGACGACCGTGTCGCTGGGCTTATCGGCGTCGATCACGCCGGTCGGCCTCGCGCCTCGCGGAGGCACCACCTCGCCGCGCAGGTCCCCGTCCGCCGCGAGCTGCGGCGCATGCAAGGGGCGGAGTCTGGCAGCGAGAAGGGGCGGAGTCTGGCAGCGGTGGTGGTGAGCGGGGCCCAGAGGCACCTGCCGGATGGTCGAGAGCACCTCGGGCACGTGGCTGCTGACCGTCTCGACGGCGCCCTCGACACGAGCCCGCTCCTCCCGCAGCGCGGTCGCTCGCACGCGCGCCGCGCCCAGCGACACCCGCAACCCGCCGCTCGTGACCACCTCTCCGCCCGGCAGCGGCATGGCAATTGCCGCCTCGAGCGACCGCAGCTCATTTCCGATTGCTGCAGCCTCCTCACGCATCTTTTGGAGGCTCACGGCGAGACCGGCGTCGCCCTGGAAGATCTGCTGGCTCCGACGCACTCTCGCTCGCCGGGCTGCCGCCGCGGCAGCGGCATCTCCTGCCTTTTGGCCGTGCAGCAGAGTGCGGCCAAGCAGGCTCGCCGACGCGTTGACGTGCGCCTTGATGTCCTCGAGCAAAGCAGCCTCGATACTCGATTGACGCCGGCGCTTCATGTGGATGGCGGGACAAGTTGTTGTGCCGGTGCCGCTGTGTCCGGGCTTCTGCAGTCGTCACGCGTTGAGGGAAAAAGTATTTCACTGGCGCAGGATTTCAGGTATAATTCATGTATGGGAGTATGCTAGTACAACACTGCTGAACTGAAATACACACGTATTTCCAGTCCAATCACAAGTACACATACTTTAATACTTGATTTTATCTCTTTCAGTGTGTGGGCGAAGTAGCGGAGTAACTGGGAGGCTGCGGCGCAATACGACGCAATATGGCAGTAGGCGCGGCACGCTAGGACGTATGCAGGTACGCCGGGCGCCTCCCAGAGTATGGGTACTGGTGTACTGCATCATACTTGGGTATGTCGAGCCTTGGAGTATCGCAGTATCTCGGAAGCACCAGTGCAGTATCTGCCAGTATTCTCCAGTATTCTCCAGTATGGCCCAGTACAGCAGTATGAGGGGAGGCATCGGGCCAGACAGTGACACAGCAGGTAGCGCGCCTCTGGCTCAATTTTGCTCTTCTTGAAACCGGTGATGCTGCGCAGTTTTGCCAGGGCCGCCACTGTCCTCGTGTTTGATCCCGACCGAGTGCGCAACGTCGGGAAGCGACACATACGTAATGTGTGCATGTGCATGTGCACATCGAGGGGGAGAGGTGAGAAGCTGGCAGTAGCTCCAAAGTCGCAATCGTTGGCGTTGGAATGGGACGGCTCGAGCAAATGCATCAATCCCGCAGTGCCGAAGGTAGTGGTAACAGGATGTTGTACGGGGGTGCGCACGGCAAGAGTTCTCACGAATGCTGGTGCCGGCTGTATTTGGCGCTGCGTGTCAGCACAGGAGTATGTCTGGCCAGGCAAGCTGAATGTGGACATCTCGTCCCCGTTCCTAAATGAAAGAAGAGACCAAACTTTGGAGCCGCTCTTGTCCTGGGCAACGTCCTGTCGCGTTTGCGAGTCTGCGGTCGCGCTATCTGCCAGCCTCGTTCGTTGCACCAAGACGGCAGCCGTGCGCACGAGGTATGTGCGTGAGTCGTTTTTGTGTGTGCGGTTCGGGAAACATGCGATTCAATGCGCAGTGGCGCGTCGCCTTTGCTGGAGAGTCGACGGCGGCCTCTCGAGTGGCAACCTCAACATGAAAAAAACAAAAGAAGGACCAGACAGTGCTGAGCCACAATGAGACGTGGCGCAGGGCGGGATTGAGACGCCACAAGCCGCTGCTTGATTGAGTCGTCTCAGGTCCGTTAGAGACCATGCTGAGCCAACCTGAGACGTAATTGTGAGACGGTAGCGATTGGGGAGACTCAACTCAGGCTGTGTCTGAGGTGCGGCCTGGCGGGTCTCGGTGAGTGTAGACGAACCCCAAGCATAATCGCGCTCTCTGGCTCAAACGGCGCGTAGCCGCCGGTTGCTCTATCGCTCTCAGACGCAAACGGCGCGTAGCCGGTTGCTCTCGCGGGCAGGGCGGTTCGGGTTAGTGCCCAGCACTACGCTCTCGCCCTCTGTTCGTCGCGGCTACGCCCTCAGCTTTATGGGTACTTAAAGCACGCATCGCCCCACTAGTGCGGCAGCCGGTGGCCCGAACGTGAGACGTTGTCGGGTCATCGTGCTCTCAAACGCAAACGGCGCGTAGCCGGTTGCTCTCGTGGGCAGGGCGGTTCGGGCTAGTGGCCAGCACTACGCTCTCGCCCTCTGCTTGTCGCGGCTACGCCCTCGGCTCGATGAGTACTTTGCACCGACCGCTCCGAGGTGAGGCGTGTCGGACGATCCCAACATAATCGCCGTTTGGGCTAGGGAGCGCGATATATGAGCGCGTAGCCGGTTGCTCTCGCGGGCAGGGCGGTTCAGGTTAGTGCCCAGCACTACGCTCTCGCCCTCGGTTCGTCGCGGCTACGCCCTCAGAGCTCGATGGGGGTACTTAGCACACGCATCCCCCCCCCTCAGACTGCCGCGGCGGCCGGGGCCTGGGCGGTGGCATGGATGGCGACGGGGAGCGTGGCGGCAGAGCCGAGGGACGGCGGTAGTGGCACGAGTGGCAATGAGCGACGACATGGCCGGCGGCGGCAACAGTGGGGCGGCGCGTGGCCGTGGGAAAATGGCAGGGCGTGTCTCATTGTGGCTCAGCACAGTCTCAGAAAGCAAGTGAGACGAGTCGCAGCAACTATGCCGTTGTGAGACCGAGTGAGACGAGGATTGCCGCTTCGTGTTCACCGTGAGACGAGTGTGAGAGGAAAGGAGGAGACGTAGTAGAGACGAGATTGTCACACAGCAGGGGTGAACATTTGTCTCACTGGTGTCTCAAACACGTCTCTGAAGGTGACTGTGTCGCGTGTGTGACATCCTTGAGACAAAGTGAGACTGTTGCTGTGACCAGTGGTCTAGACCAGGCTGAGACAACACAGAGATCGGTGAGAGTATGTGAGACATTACTGAGACGCATTTGTGACACAGCGTTGAGACAGGGACGAATCACCCGTGAGACAGAGACGTCTCACCTGTTCGCCCACACGACAGACAAGGCGCAGACGACGGCTTCCTCAGAAGCCATGGTCCTCGCCACAAGAGCCGGCGTCCGAAATCCCCTCCTCCGACACCCGCCCCACCCCACCCCACCCACCCCGGACCCCTCCCCAAAGCCCCACCCCGTCCCGACCCACCCCGCCCTCCCCGCCGGACCCTCCCCAAAGCCGCAATCGACTCCGCCCCCCTCCCGATTCCCCCATCTGCGCGTGCGCTCGCCACCCGCGCCGCCGTCTCCCCCATGCGCACTTGCGCCAGCAGCCGTCCCGCCTGGCGCCTCGCCCGCCGCCCGCCGCCTCGCCCGGTCCTCACGCCCGCCCGCTCGACCGCCGCCTCCGCTGGTGTCCTGACAGCCGCCCCGCCCGCCACCTGATCCTGGATTGCACCTGGGAATAAAAGAACGGAGTGCCGGCCACGCCCGAGACGAGCTCGGGCGATTTACCTCCGACAGTCGCGTGAACGTGGACATGTCCAAGACCATAAGGCGGGCCGGGGGTGCCAGCCGACAGCACCGTGCGCCCAAGTCCCTCCTCCGCCGGCGGCGTGGAATCCGGGGAAAAAAGAACATAGTACGCCAAGTGCTCCAAGTGCTCCGAAAAGAACAAGGAAAAGAAATCGTGGGGGGGGGGGGGGGGGGCTGTGACCCCAAAGGGCTAAGGGGTGCGTGTGTGTGGCAAACAACAATATTTTTATAAATTTAATAAATTTTTATATCACGGTTTTTGAGATTCGCCTCGCAGATTACCCGCCCAACGATATTTTCCTGCTTAGCGCAGGTGTGTATTCTTTTTGCTTGGGGCGGCCAGCATGCCGGGGTAGGTAGGGTAGGTCTGGGCGCTCCCGTCGGGTTTTTCCCTCTCTTCACGCCGGAATTTTCACAGCAAAAAAAGAAATTTTCGGCGAAAATCACGACGTCAACCCTCCCCATGGGTGATCTGATCGTTGGTTGTATTTGTTGATTGGTCCTTTAAATCTCCTGGGTTGGCGTGCCCCGAGAGCTGCGTCTGGAGCTCCCGAGGCACATCGCCACACGACCCCGGCGTCGGCGCTCAAACAGGCCCCACACTGGGAACCACACACACATGCGCCGACGCCGTGAGGACAGGACACTCCCTGTCCACACATACGATCAGAGAACACTCGCGTGCAAGGGAAGAGGAGGGTGGGTCACGCGAGATTGCGCACGACTCGGACGATGGGGTTGAGCAAGCGGCCCAAAGCTGCGAGCCGACGGCGACGCGCTTTCGGCGTTTACGTGATATGCTTGCTGTTCCCCTCTCCTCACGTTGTTGGATAACCTACATAGCCGCTGCGCGGCTATCTCCGATTATCCATCGCGTCCGAGTTCTCCAGCTGATCGTTGGTTGTATTTGTTGATTGGTCCTTTAAATCTCCTGGGTTGGCGTGCCCCGAGAGCTGCGTCTGGAGCTCCCGAGGCACATCGCCACACGACCCCGGCGTCGGCGCTCAAACAGGCCCATCGCGCCGGCTGCCGGAGTGGAGAGTCCCAGGTTGTCTCATAAAGACCCATCGACAAATTGGGGTCGCCGCCCGTTAGGAGGTGGCGGCCGTAGCTGCCCCGGGCGTGTAGTTGCTGCTCCAATCGCACATCGATCCCGTCGCATGTGGCCCGCCGGACGTCTTTCCTCTCATGGTCGAGAGACTGGGGGAACCGGCCGGGACAAATCCTCGAAAATCAGAGGAGCAGCAGGGGATGCGGTGCACCTTGGTACCCATGTCTGGTGTGGGAGAGCGCGGATACACACACACACAAACAACAGGCGCGGCTATGAATAGCTGCGCATATACAGATAACGACTGTTCACAGTTGGGAGAGAGAGAGTCGTCTCTAACGTTACCTTTAGGTGGTTCTTGCGCGAGAGAGTTCGTTTGGTTGAATTCTTGAGAGTTGTGAATGAGGCCGCTTCTCTCAAAGTCGGCATGTATATGCTGGCGGCCGCCCGACGCAGCGCTTCAGCCAGCCCTCACGGCCCGGGCATGCACCCGCACACCCTCCTCTCGCGCATGCCGATGCGCTCAGTCGATGCGGTCGTGGTGCTGCAGCTCTGCAGCGCTGCGACCGCACCGGTCTCCCGCGTCGCCGCCTTCGGTCCTGCCGCTCCCGCCAGCTCCGCCGCCCGCCGACGCGGTGGTACGCGCGCTCTCCGGATCCCGTCCGAGGGGCGGAGGCTCGAGCATTCGTCCCGGGCGAGCCGCCAGACTCGAAGACGGCACCCCTACCCGCGTCCCCATCCTTAGCTTCTGTTCTTTCCTCCCCGTGAGCCGTCTCTGTCGCGAGACCGCCGAGTGTGTGCCCTCGTGAGTCCGTCGGGTACTTTTCGCGTATAAAAATCGGCTGCGCGGGCCTTCCATCTGGTGCTACCAACGGCCTGGCGGCCTCGGATCCGGCCTCGCAGCTCGACGCGAGCGCCAAGGTGGACCTGTCTCCGGCCTCTCGGGGGCCCCTCTCGGAGCCGTGAGAGGGTGCAGGCCGAAACCACAGCCGCTAACGCCCGTTTGGCCGAACGGGGCCAAACTTTCGCCGCCGGATCCCGGGCCACGGGTAATGGCACCGATCCCGCAGTTTCCCCGGGGCTTACTCGACACTCATGTGCCCCGAACTTTCCTCTCCCCGTCCCGAGCACGACCAGAGCTGCTCCGGCGTGGTTTGGAGCGAGGTACGGGTGGCGGCGGGTTCGAGTTAAACTCGGGGAAAATGCGGGATCGGCGCCATTTCATAGGTGGGCCAACGCCCTAGCCGGCTCGGGAGCACTGTCCTGCTCGTTATATGCGCACCCGCTTACGCTTTTAGGCTCTCCGGCGGCCTCAGGGGCCTTGCCGAGGGCTGCTCCAGCGCGGTCACAGTGCCGTGGAGCCGGCCAGCGTGCTCGCAGCCATGCCGCTGGTGGACCATGCCCGCCTCCCGCCCGGCGGCTCCAACCACAGCCCGCCTCACCGTCGGTGAAGCACCTCGGGCCCTTCGCAGCTGCGTTGTCTGTCCGGCTCCACGAGGCCTTTCCGAGACACTTCCGCGCGGGCCGAGGGACTCATCGGCCCCTCACATCCCGGAGGGACGGCGCACGCGCTGCCCAGTGACCGGGCGGGTCGGACCCGACTAGGAGCGGCCCCAGCCGGGCGGAGAAGACCATCCCACTCGCGGTGCGTCGCACCGGCCGGTCCGGTTTTCGTCTCGAGCGGGTCGCGAGACGGCCGCGAGAGCGAGCACCGCGGTCACAGTGCCGTGGAGGCCACGGACGTCGCCGGAGCGGCACTCCCGGGGCGCCACTCCCTCACCCGGTCGGGGGGGGCCAACCACAGCCCGCCTCACCGTCCGTGGAGCTTCCGTGGTCCGCTGTTCCGGCTTCGATTTTCGACCCTCCCGAGGCTGCTAGAGCAGCCCCGCGGAGCCTCCCGGATGCACCAGCACACCGTCGTCCAGGACGACGGCGCAAGCGCTGCCCAGTGACCGGGCGGGTCGGCCCCGACTAGGGTCGGGCCCAGCCGCGCGGAGAAGACAACCGAGCTCGAAACACGTCGCCACGGCCGGCCGTTTCGCAAGCCTGAGCGGGTCGCCAGACACCCGCGAGAGCCAGCAGCTAGAGCGCCGTCGTAGCCGCAGATCGAGTCGAGGAGCTTAGGTGGGTACCCGGGGTACCGGGTACTAGGTGGTTGTATCAGAGGGGGGGGGGGTCTGAGGCAAGGGGGCCCAGATCTGCTCGTCTCAGAGGGTACCCTCTGTGCCAAGAGAGGCCATCCACGAGCGGCTCAGAGGGTGCCTGGGCCGACCCTCTGAAGGCCTGTGCCGCCAAGCCAGCCTCTCTCGGCGCAGCCTCTGAGGCTACGGGGACCCTCTGAGACGCCAAGGCAAGCCCCGCGAGGCCGCTCCTCAGAGGGAGTTTTCAGCGGTATTTCAAGTCTGTCGTGATCCCCCACCAAGCAGAGAGAACCCCCCCCAGCAGGCCCAGCTTCCATTGGTTTCGGATACCTCAAGTTCGAGTTCACTAGGACGCCGCGGCGCCTCATGGCCAAGCTGGAGCAGGGGACGGATGTGGAGATCACTACCTCCTCCTCGGGCGGCCGCTCCAAGCACATCCTCACTCAAGTTGACGGGTCGGCGGCGCCGCTGGCCGCGCGAAGCTGTCGCGCAGGGGTCGGCGCGGGCGCTGTGGGCGAGCCTGCAGCAGCAGCAAGCGTGTGTGGTGCCGGGCGCTCGAAGCGTAGAGTAGCGCCTAAGTCATGCTCGCTGCTTCCGCCCCCTCCCCGCCCTCCCTGGTCAGCGCCGTTCGTGGAGGGCTAGGCGCTCCGGCCTCCGCCCGGGGCTCTCGCCTCTGTCTGCCGAGAGGGGGCTACCCTCTGTCTGAGGTCAACGCCCTCTGTGCCGCGCCAAGACAGACCCTCGGCCGGGGACCCTCTGAGGCCAAAATCAGCCAAGAGAGGCCACAGAGGCGGCACAGAGTCAGAGTCAAACCCTCTGTGCCGCCAAGCCAGGGGTCCGACCCCTCCTCAGAGGGGGGTCTGAGGCCTCAGAGCGTGTACAACCCCCTAGTTACCGGGTACAAAAGAGGCCGACGGACCCTGGGTACCCCCAGTATCGTACCCCATGTATCGTAGTCTTTGTTAGTATCGAGGTCTCGTGAGTTTTGGCACTGATAAATTCGCCCGACTCGCGGCGCGCCGAGCCAGGCCACGGCGCTCGGCCTGCTGAGAGAAGACCTTCCCCGACGGCAGTGACAATTTACCCGACATCAATCGTCGACGGCAAGCTCGAGAACTGCGCCTCCAAAATCGCCCAGATTCGCCTCTCGCGGCGCGCTGAGTTAGTATCGCCGGTGCGCCAGCCGGCTCTGCTCCACAGCAGGGCATGCCTGACTGGCTCCTGCTAGCCGTGCGTCCTGGTGGCATCCATTGCCAGCTCAGGTAGCCTCAGGAGGTCGCCTCGCGCACAACTCGGCGCCGCACAGCACCGCTCAGCGTTACTACCGAGTTAGTATCGTCGACCCACAGAGACTGCTCTTCTGTAGGTGGAGCCGACAAACGCCGGCCGGGTCGGCCCGCCGCCCCCATCGCCGCCGCCGGGGCGGCGGCGGCCTCGGCGGACCATCCGGCGCGCCGCGCGCCCGTCGGGGAGGCGTTCACCACCCCTGGCTCCTCACCCCGCCACGCCTTCGTGCGGACGCCTTTGCACCCGCCTCAGGCGCCGCTCGGACTCGGTTGACGGCCGCCCAAGTGCTTGGCTCGTGCCCAGCCGACCGGCAGGCGATCCCCACTCACTGCTAGGCTAATCTCGGGCTGTCCGGCGTCAGTGTGGTGCCGTGAGGGGCGCCGCCCCCAAAACTACGATCGTTAGTACCGTGCGGGGGCAGTGCATTTAATTCTGTCAAAAATCCAAATCTGCTCCGTGGAGCTTATTGGGCTAGGATCATACGTCCGGGAGGCCCCCCATG
The DNA here is from genome assembly GCF_000372725.1 of Emiliania huxleyi CCMP1516. Lineage (NCBI taxonomy): Eukaryota > Haptophyta > Isochrysidales > Noelaerhabdaceae > Emiliania > Emiliania huxleyi. The sequence continues at coordinate 19,663 of NW_005198852.1, forward strand.
CGTGCCGTAACGATCGACAGCGAGATGGCTACTCTGTTCACGTTCACACCTCGTAAACCCCCATAACCCCGATAGCGGGGGTACCGGTATGCTTGTGCAATGCAGGAGCTACCGCCTGCTCGACAGCGGCGGCGCGTCCCGGCTCGAATCGTTCGGCGACCTGGTTGTGCGGCGGCCCTGTCCGTCGGCGCTGTGGCAGCCAGGCCTGCCGGCGAGCCGCTGGGACAGCGCCGACCTCGTCCTCCGGCCCGAGGCCGATGGCGCATGGGAAGGTGCCCGCGCCAACCAACTCGGTGAGCAGTGGTACATGGCGTCGGAGGCTGGCTTCTCGCTCGGGCTATGGCCGGGTCAGAATGGACAAGTTGGGGCCTTTCCGGAGCAGGGCACGAATTGGCGCTGGCTCCGCTCCGCCTGCGAGGCCTCGCCGCGACGCATCCGCGTGCGCAGCCTGCAAGCCCTCTCGCAGCCCGGGCTATCCGTGCCACGCGGTGCGGCCCGGGCTATCCGGGCCACGCGGTGCCATCGCACGCCCCAACCGGCTTGCAGGTGCTCAATCTGTTTGGCTACACGGGCGGATCCTCGCTGGCGTGCCTCGCCTCGCGGAACGCGGACGTCACCCACCTCGACGGCGCCCGCGCCGCCGTCTCTCGCGCGCGCTCCAACGCCGAGCTGTCGGGCCTTTCTGGCGAGCCTGTGCGGTGGATCGTCGATGACCCTAGAAGCGGAACACGCATGCTTGCATCCCAACTGGCGCTCGAGAGGGCACGCACTCCGCTGTATTCGGCCGTGTTCGGCCGTCTTCACTGTAGTCGCTCCCTCGTATCACTCGGTGCTCGGAATACTCCGCAGATATCTTCCCGCCCCGATCCTGGCGTGTTCCCGTTTTAGGTCGATGACGCCCTCACGTACGTCCGGCGCGCCGCGCGGCGAGGTGAGCGGTACGACGGGATCGTCCTCGACCCTCCGGCGTTTGGGCGCGGTGGGTGACCGGCCGCCGCCCCATCTGCCGCCGCCCCCTGCCGCCACCACGACCGCCGTCCACCGCCACCCTGCACACCCGCACGCCTTGCGCCGCCACCGCGCCCCGCCCCGCCGCCGCCCGCCGCCAGGCGCCAAGAGGGAGTGGCGCATCGACCGCGACCTCCCGCTGCTTTCCGGTCCGCCTGCCCCGCCCCCCCCC
>NW_005198852.1:20942-25471 GCF_000372725.1 Emiliania huxleyi CCMP1516
CCGTCCGCCCACCCCGCCCCGCCCCGCCCCGCCCCGCCCCCGCCCCCGCCCCGCGTCGGGCGCTCGCGGCACCAGCCAAGATCTGGCCGAGATCGACGGCGGTGCGCCGGCAGGCCTCCTCGCCGAGGTCCTCTCCGACGATCCGAGCTTCGTGCTCCTCTCGGCGCACGACCCGAGGCGCGCGAGCCCCGCGTGCCGGTCACGATTGCCATTGGGGCGGGAATGGGGCGATCCAAGAGGCACACAGACTCGGCAGAGCCTCGACAGAGCCTCGCGTGCCGCCCGCGCAGGTGGCCCGTCGCCGCGCTCGACGGGCAGCTCCGCGAGATCACGCGTGGCGCGTCAGCGGTGCGGGGCCGCTGCGAGCGGGGCGAGATGCTCCTCCGCGCACGCGGAGGGGGGCGCGATTTGCCCATGGGGGTTTACAGCCGATGGGCCGCCGGCACCGTATGAGTTGATTTTTATCTTTCGTTTTTTCGCGAACGACAGCCGCACCTCCCCGTGCGCCCCGTGGGGGGAGGGGGGGCGCCCCGAGCCCGACTAGAAAGAAGTAGAATGTCGCGAGAACGGAGAAGCACAATAGGATAATATGTGGCCCATATCGCATATGGCATATGCTATTTAGTTGCTACCAGGTCCGACAGTATGGAGCACTTGGAGCACTTGGAGTGCAGTCATTAGCCTCACATCCAGGGCCGGGGAGCTGAGAAGCGCACCCAGCGGGCCGGATGATCGGTATCCAGGTCATGCACTCAGGCCCAGTGAGGCAGTGCGCCAGCCTAACCCGGATCCTGCTGAACAAGCTCCTCTTGTAGCTCGATCGGTCACACCGCCATCGCCGTCGGGGAGAGGGGGGACGACACTGCCTCGGCAGCGTGCACCTCGGTCGATCCTGTACCGTGTTTGTTATGACCCCCCCAATGAACACACCAGTGAGGGAGGGCGAGACGATCGAGGGGTCCCGTACCATGCGGAACCGACCCTATCCAGTGCTCAAGTGCTCAAGGTCATGCAAAATAAATCTGAGAAATATTCGAGGCTGTATCGTCGATGTGCCAAAGTCAGCGTTGCGGAGTTGCGAGAAGCGATGGGCGACCCTCTAAACGCCCATAGAGCCACCGCCTCGCTCGCCCGAGCCGCTCCGACTGGAGGGCGCTGCGCTCGCCCGGCATCGAGCCGGTGCACCACCCGCCCCACCCGCGGGTCCGGACCCCCCTCGTCGCCAGCGGCAGCCGCTGGCTCGACGAGCAGCACCCATTCGGCCGCCTCCTTGCCCGGCCGCCGCTGTCGCGGCTGTCGGGCTCCGCGACAGCCGTCAAGCACCGGAGAAGCAACCACCGGCCGCTATGGATGCGGAAGGTGTGGCGACGTAGTTGTCAACTTGTAACCCCGCAGCATGGTTTGATAAAAGGCACCGTACTCGAGTCGGCGAACTCACCATTTTATTTTCGAGTTTAGGTCTCGCGACGGCTATCTCGACCCGTGCTGCTGCTGCTGCTGCTGCTGCTGCTGCTGCTGCTGCTGTTACGTCTTCGGTCCCCGCGGGAAGCCCCGCGCATAGGACAACAACGTCTGTCCCACACACACACAGACGCGCACATACATCATGCTCGGGCACACCCCATAGTGTAGTGGTGTGAGTACACAAGTACTAGCAGAGTGCACACCTGCCTTGGCGGGTGAGGGTCGTAAGAATCAAAGCCTCTTGGTGCCACACGTGCTCGAGCGCGCCGAAGAGAGACGATCTACGCTCGCGGGAGTTAGCGAAAGTCGCACGGGCAGAGGGGAGACCGAGGCCTCCGGCAGTCCGCACCGCCTCGCGAAAGGGAAGCAACGATCAACTCCAGATTGGACTTGGGTGCGCCGAGCGCCGGCGCGTAGCGCAATAAAACCACCCCCGCCTCAACCCGCTCAGGGACGGACGCATTTCCCCCCTTTCAAAGGCGGTTTCGAAGTTGATGAGACCTCGTCCCCCCCTCTCCAATGAAAAGCGTGAAAAGAGGCGCGGAACAGGCCGGAAGCGCCGCTTGGACGTGGGTCACACAATGGCAGCGCTCCAGACGCGCTCTGGTAGCTGCCAATGAAGCCGTAGCCCATCGCGCGCGTGCCGGACGGCCTCTGCACCTCTACTGCAGTGCCCTCCTGCACCGAGCGACGCGTCAAACCTTTGTTGCTGCCCATGACCGCCGGCGGCTCCGAGCTCGGGCGAGCGAGCCCTGGCTGAGCTGAGCCTCTGCGGTCGCAATGCAGCGCTGCGGTCGGTGCAGAGTGGCCGTGCGCGTACGGCGTCGTACGCGCACGGCCGCTCTGCCTCAGTGGCGTGCGGCTTGGGCCAACTGAGGTCGCTCTCCGACCTCGCTCGCCGAGCTCACAACCCGGCGCGAGCCGCATCGAGTGGAAGTTCGACTTCAGCTGCCGCGAGTGGATGGACTGCCTTGTCGAGTGCGAGCAGTTGGGCTCCGCCGGGAGCATGTGGTGCAACATGTTCTCTGGGGGCCAGCAGACGCAAGCGCGCGAGCGCGTGTTGAAACGGACGCTCCATAGCAACACTCGAGATACACTCGAAGGGAGGTACACGTTTTTTTATTCGGGTTCGGGGCCCAAGAGTACACTCTTGGCGACGAAACCGAAGCGGGTTGGCCCCGGGGTGGTTTTATTGCGGGTCGCGACCGACGCGCAGCGCGGGCACGTCGCGAGCACAGGAGCGCCGCGGGTTTCACTAGCCTGGTTGTGCCGGGCAGGGCAGTGCTTGAACGACCACATCGCTGGCGCGGTGAGCACCGCGATTGCCGCGACAGCGCGGTGGCGGGCGAGCGCCGCCAGCGCGGGCGAGCGCCGCCAGCGCGGGCGAGCGCCGCCAGCGCACGCGAGCGCCGCCAGCGCGGGCGAGTGCCGCCAGCGCACGCGAGCGCCGCCAGCGCACGCGAGCGCCGCGGCGTGTGGACGCGTCCCGCCCAGGTGCCGAGCAAGCTCGCACCTCGGGCGCTACGCGCGCGTGCCGGGGCGGCCGACTGCATCAAAGAGATATATTTCCCATTTCGCGCATAAAGGTCATAAAGGTGGCACCCTAAACAGCTGTAGCTCTAGACTCGTCGACGGAGCTCTGGACGATGCCGACCTCACCACCAGCGCCAGCAACGACGTGCCTCGGCTCGCCGCGCCGCTGTTGCGACCGACGACGTGCCCGACGCCGTCCCGCGGCCGCCAGGAAGAGGCCCGCGCAACCACTTCTGGGACCCGCGGCCGCCGGGCGTGTGGCGGCACAACGAGTCGAACGAACCGCCAGCGCAGAGCGGCGCGTCGCTCCTACGCGCGCGTGCCGGGGCGGCCGACTGCATCAAAGAGATATATTTCCCATTTCGCGCATAAAGGTGGCACCCTCGGCCAGCTGAAGCTCTCGACTCGTCGACCGAACTCTGGACGATGCCGACCTCAAACCACCAGCGCCAGGAACGACGTGCCGCGGCTCGCCGCGCATCTGTTGCGACCGACGACGTGCCCGACGCCGTCCCGCGGCTGTAAGGAAGAGGCCCGCGCAACCACTTCTGGGACCCGCGGCCGCCGGGCGTGCGGCGGCACAACGAGTCGAACGAACCGTACCAGCGCAGAGCGGCGCGTCTCGCGAGCGCCCGCGGCCGCCACGCCGCCGCCGTCCGCGGCCGACGGTGGTCGCGAATCAACGCGCCGCGGTGCACCGCTGCGCCTGTCCTTGCGCGCCGCTGGACGTCGGCCGAGAAGACCGTTTCCCTCTGGGGACCCGACTCCGCGAAGATCGCGCGCGCGTCGTGAGTGGCGGCGCGCGCGCGATCTCTGTTCCCGGGCACGCCGGTCGCAGTGGCATGGGATCCCAGGCTCAAAAGCGCTCTCAAAACAGCGAGCTGCTCCTCCTCCTGCCGCCGTTCTCGCCGCCGCCGCCGCCGCCGCCGCCTCCGCCGCCGCCGCCGCCGCCGCCGCCGCCGCCGCCTCGCGCCTTGCCTCCGTCACCGCCGCCCTCCATCTCGCAGCGGCGCGTCCCTCTGATGGCGCGGGCTCCTCGCTCGATGGCGCATTCTGTCGCGCCCTCGCCGCCGCCCCCCCTCTCGCCGCCGCTCCGCTCGTGGCCGCCCCATCCCCTGTCAATCCCGCCGCCTCCCCTGCCAATCCCCCGCACCACCGCCGCCACCGCCTCGCGCGTTTAGCGGGCCTTTAAGCTTAGGAATCCTAAATATAGGAGGACAGCCCGTATATAAAGAAAAGAAACGCAATGCACTCCAAGTGCTCCAAGTGCAATGTCGATGGTGCCACCTTTATCAACCACAAAAAAGGCCCGCGCGTGCTGCGCGGGCCCGGCGAGCGACTAGCGAGCCAACCTGCTAGTATTTAAAAAAAGCCGGGGCGAGTTGGGGGCAAACCCTGCAATCAATCAATCAACCCTGCCCGCGAGTTGGGGGCAAACCCTGCCCTGCGTCACAGCTCGGTGATCGCGCCGGCCGGACACCACTGTACGTCCGTTCCGGGCATTTGAACGCGACCTTCGGGGGCAAAGACAT
>NW_005198852.1:25781-30063 GCF_000372725.1 Emiliania huxleyi CCMP1516
TAGGGAGGGGAGCGGACGTATACTGTAGGTGAAGGATCGATACAGCGTCAGGCGAATAGCGACGAACGAAGGACGGCGGAACGTGCGGCCCCGTATTCTCGGTGAGCGGCGGCGGGAGGAGGAGCAGCGGCGGCGCTCGCTCGCTGTTGACGGGAGCGCTTTTGAGCCTGGGAGCCCATGCCACTGCGACCGGCGTGCCCGGGAACGGAGATCGCGCGCGCGCCGCCACTCACGACGCGCGCGCGATCTTCGCGGAGTCGGGTCCCCAGAGGGAAGCGGTCTTCTCGGCCGACGTCCAGCGGCGCGCAAGGAAGCAGGCGCAGCGGAGGCGGCCTAGCACCGGCTCGGCGCCGGGCGGTTGCGCTGCCCGCGAGCCGCGTCCTGAGCCTCGGCAGCGCGCTGCGCGGCGCGGCGCTCGCGCTGCTGCGGTGCCGAGAGCGGCATGATGGTTCGCCAGCTGAAGCTCGAGACTCCTCGGAGCGTCAAGCCAAATTTCACAGCCACTTCGAGTACGGGTGTGAACGGGTGTTTCGAGTTTTGGACGTGCTTCAGGTTACTCCCGCATGCTCACGAGTGGCCCAGGTGAGGCGCAGTGGGCACAAGTAACACCGAGTTCACTCGAATTACCCTCCAGTTCCTGGCAGTTCCTGGCAGTTCCTGGCAGTTCCTGGCAGTTCCTGGCAGTTCCCGGCCGTTCCAGCAGTTCGAGCGTTGCCGCCGACTGCGGCTACTTAACTAATACACACTACAAAGTCGCGCCCACGGCTCTGCGAGCCGTGGGCGCGACAAACCCCGGCGGGGTCGCCGGGTGGCGCCACCCTCCTAGGCGCGCGCCGGGCCGTGCGGCCACGGGCCGAAGGTCTCAAAGCGCTGCCGGCGGTTGAGCTGGAGGGCGGTCGTGTGGCCAACGACGTGCAGCATCGCCGTGAGGTGCTTGAGCGCGCGGCGGTACGCGCCCGGCCGGAACATGGCGTGCGGCACCTGTGTGGGCGGTGGGCGGGTCAACGCGGGGGGGCGATGACAGGGGGCAGCAGGCGGCGGGCGGCGGGTGGGGATGAGGGGCGGGGGTGAGGGGCGAGGGTGGGGATGGAGGAGCCTTGATGGCCGAGATGACATTCTCGACGCGGTTGCGGATGTGCTCGTGGATGTTGCTGAAGATCTGCTGCTCCTCGGTCAGGTCCTTGCCCTTGAACTTGGTCATGATTCCGCGGCAGCCGATGTAGGCGAGGTCGGCGAGCCACAGCTCCCAGTCCTCGAGCGGGTGCTGCGAGCGGGGGAGGATGGGCGATCCGTGGCGGGTGGGCGGGTCGTGACACTGGGATGAGGCCGGGGTGGGCGCACCAAATCAAATGTCGAATCCCAAATCACCTTGTCCGCGGTGACGCCGAGGTGCGGTCCTGTCCAGAGGACAATCTCGCCCTTGAGGGTGATGCCGACCTGGATCTTGAGCACACAGCAACCATCTGCGGCGCACGGTGCCGAGGCACCGGTAAGACCGGGGCGTCACCGAGAGGAGCCGGCGAGAGCGGGGCGCATTTGGGGTTCCAAAGCAGCTTGCGCAAGCGGTACGACGTCGGCGCGGGGACCTTGACCGGCATCGTGTCCACGATGGAGGTGACGCGGTCGGCAAAGTGCGGCGCGTGGTTGTACTCGTCAAGCCTGCGGTGCGACGGCGGTGCGCGAGTCGGCGAGGGAGATTCGGAGCGGTGAGGCAGCGGCGGTGGCGGCGGCGGCGGCGGCGGCAGCGAGAGAGGGAGGTGGCAGGGGCGAGAGGGGGGGGGGGGAGAGAGAGAGAGAGAGAGAGGTGCGGGCGAGTGTGCCGTGATTGTACTGGTCAAGAGAGGCGAGGCAGGGCGTGGTGATGCCGCGTGGTGATGCCGCACACGTGCCGAGAGAGAGTGTGTCTGCGCGGGTATGTCTAGGCGCGCACCGGCGGTCGTACTCGATGTAGTTCATCTGCTTCAGCGCGATGCCGATTGGCAGCACTCGCCGGTCGAAGGTCCGCTCGGACATCTTTAGGGAGGGGAACTTGGGCATCGTCCACGCCTCCTTCCACTTTGGGTGGATCCCCTTGTGGATCCACCTGCAGCAGCGCGCACGGGAGGGTGAGGGGTGGGGATGAAGTGAGGGCGGCGGGCAGCAGCCGCGCCGCAGATGAAGAGAGAGAGAATACTCCTACGGCACGCACATGTAGTAGCAATAAAAGTACGCCGCTTGCTTGGTCAGCTTTGCCTGCGTCGGCGGTGCGGGAAGCGCGCCGCCGAAACTTCCCGGCGCCGAGCCACTGTGCGAGTGTTGATCGTCGAAAATTTGCTGCAGTACATCAAGGTCGTATCCTGTGTCGACTTTGCACCCTTGCTGCTCGAAAAGGGACAGATCCACAGACATGGCGTTTTTTGCAGTGGTGCTGTGTCAAGTACACAATTGAGGCGCGGCGCGCCACAATTGGCTCCTTTGCCCCTCTCGGGTCCGCGAGTTCCTCCGGTCACGGGGATAAACTTGCCCGGATAAACGGCTAACCTCGGAATGTGACACCAGAATGGCTGTGCTGGCTCCTTCACAGCCATCTTGAGAGATATTTTTGCCATCTTACCTAAGGATGGCTGAGCTAGCTACAGGGCAGCCATAGCCTCCAGGCCGATGGCTGCAATACACACAGGGCAGCCATCCTGAGTAGGGATGGCTGGAGACGCACTACTGCAGCCATACCGCACGCCCCGGGGCGGGCCCTCATGGCTGAGCTGGCTACATCGCAGCCATCTTGGGTAAGATGGCTGGGCCAAAGCCAGTTCAGCCATCTACTATTGCCTGGGGCACAGTCAGTGCAGCCATCCTCCGGAGCATGGCTGGTGATAATTCGATGGCAGCCGTCCGCCGCCCCCGCCACACGCACAAATGGCTGCGCGCTTGCCGCCCCCGGCCTCGCGGGACGGCTGCCATTGGCTGCCATCGAATTATCACCAGCCATGGCTCTGGAGGATGGCTGCAATCTCTGTGCCCCAGCCATAGTAGATGGCTGAAATGGCTGAAATGGCTGTCCCCCAGCCATCTTACCCAAGATGGCTGCGATGAAGCCAGCTCAGCCAAGAGGGCTCACCTCGAGGCGGGCGGTATGGCTGCGGTAGTGCGTCTCCAGCCATGTCTACCAAGGATGGCTGCCCTGTGTGTATTGCAGCCATCGGCCTGGAGGCTATGGCTGCGCTGTAGCTAGCTCAGCCATCCTTAGGTAAGATGGCTGTGTAGGAGCCAGCACAGCCATTCTGGTGTCACATTCCGAGGTTAGCCGGGATAAACGCCCCCACCCCCCTTATATCTTTAGATGCGCCGAAAAAGAAAAAAATGTGCATGCGACAGACGTCAGACTCTACATGTACATGTGCATATGCACATGTGCATGTGTGTTGTGTGAGCCAACCAGTGGGAGCACGCGCAAGCCGCACAAGCCCTGCCGCCACCGCTCCCTTTGCTAGACGACTAGGCCAAAGCGCGCGCAGAAAAGCTTGTCGACCGCTCCCGCCCCCTCTCTGCCCCTCTGCCCCCCCTTCTCTCTCCCTCTCCCTCTCTCACCTCCGCCGGTCGGAATAGTAGTCGCGCCCGCGCCGCCGGTCGTAGTCGCGGTCGCGGTCGTACGACGAGCGGCGGTCGCTGCGCTCCCGGCTTCGGCTGCGGCGGCGGCCGCTGCGCTCCCGCTCGTAGGAGCGCTCCCGCCCGTCCCGCTCATAGCTTCCTCCTCCGAGCTGGCCGCGCTTTCGGTCTCGCGGGGTGTCGCGCGACGGCATCGGCTCGCGCTCCCAATCGCGGGAGTGGATCTCGCCGTCGGCGGCCGCGGCGTCGATCAGCTCCTGCAGAGACACGATTCGACAGGATTCGACAAGATTCAACGAGATTCGATGAGGGAGAGGCGAGCGCGGCCGAGGTGCAGCCGAGATGCAGCCGAGATGCAGCCGAGATGCAGCCGAAGTGCAGCCGAGGTGCAGCCGAGGTGCAGCCGAGGTGCAGCCGAGGTGCAGCCGAGGTGCAGCCGAGGTGCAGCCGAGGTGCAACCGAGGTGCAGCCGAGGTGCAGCCGAGGTGCAGCCGAGGTGCAACCGGGATGAGCCAAATTCTACAGCCGCTCCTTGACCGTCAGCTGCATCTTGTTTCGTTCGAGCGACGTGCGGCAGAGGAGGAAGCAACGCTCCACCCACCTGTTCATGGAAGGCTCAGGGAAGGTTCAGAGAAGGTTTTGCAGATGCCGGAGGAAGCACCGCTCCACCCACCGCTTCAGCGAAAGAGGCCACTCC
>NW_005198852.1:31263-36968 GCF_000372725.1 Emiliania huxleyi CCMP1516
GGTGTGGGTGTGGGAACGGGTGGGGTGGGCGCGGCGCGGCCGTGTGCGCGAAGGGACGCTTCCCGGAAGCTTCCCGGAAGCAGGGAGAAGGGGGGGGGGCAGGGAGAGAGAGAGACCACCTGCAATGTCGCCCTCAATCATCGCCGAAAGGGAAGTGGCGCCCAGCGCAGAGGGCTGCGGCAGCGCGGCGGGGGCTGCGGGGGCTGGGTCCCCAAACCGGCGGATGCCGGGAGCATACCCGACACCGCTGATCACCGTGATCTCGCCGGAGTCGGCGGGAGCGGCCGCCGCAGCCGGCGCTTGGAAGACATTCGTGCCGTAATGGTCCTGCGGCGCGGGCGCGGTCGCGGGCGGCGGCGCGGGCGGCGCCGCCGCTTGTGCCGCCGCCGCCGCCGCGTCGATGGTGCCCGCCTGCGTCCCGCCCGAGCAAAAGTGCGATCCGAACTTTGCGGCAACGCCCGCAGCTGCCGCCGCCACCGGCGGCGGCGGCGGCGGCGGCGGTGCACCCGCCGCAGCCGTGGCGCCCGCCGGACCTGGCGGCGGCGCGGGAGGCGGGCCAGCGGGAGGCTGCGGCGCCGGCGGAGGCCCGGGCGGCGGCACCGGAGGCCCGGGCGGCGGCATCACGCCACCCGGCGGCCACGGCGCGGGCTGGCCGTACCACGGAGGGGCGCCGTAGCCGTGCGGAGGGTAAGGGTACCCGTGAGGGGGCGGGTAGCCGCCGCCCCACATAGTATGCCTTCCGCCTGGATCACACTTCAGCCTCGGGTTTCTTGCCGTCGTCCCTAGGGTGAAGGATCACACGAATTCTTTGTTCTTTTTTTTTTGAGAGAGCGCCTTCGTTGTTAATAGTACAAACCCAATGGTCCTCTGCGAGCGGTCCTTCGTTGCAGTCACGCACACGCACACGCCATGCCGCACCGCGCGCCCGCCCACCGCCCCGCCCAGGCGGGAAAGAGATGAGGAGATGGGACAGCAAAGGAGGAGTACGAGCACGTATGGGAGGGTTCAGTAATGCGCCACGCTGCCCGGCGTCTCTCACTTTCCGGGACAGGCCTGACTATCTACTGTCTGTGCTTCTGCGGCAGCAACTACCTCTACAGCTTTGAATGGTTTGCTGGCAAACCAGACGAGCACGGTCGGGGACAGCCAACCGATGTTGGTGACCTAGAGGAGGGCAACGCGGAGGGTGAGACACCGGCGGAGCTTGCGTACCTGCTGGGGCTGGTGAACCGGCTCATGGGGCACACTTGCAGCGGCGGCACCTCTGGCTGCTCGTGCAACTCAAAATTCGATGGTACCTTTGCATGTCTGTACTCGGACAAGGCCTTCACGTCCTTCAAACTCGCAAAGATGCTCGCCGCTCGCAAAACCTACCTGCTCGGCATGCTGCGCACGAGTGGCCGTCCGAAGCCCACTTCCATGCCGCTGGGCGAGGTCGACGCGGACGGTGCAGCAAACTACTGGCCCTTCCGGGGATACAGCAAAAAGGAGCTCGAGGAGTGGGAGCGTGGGTATGCACGTCGAGCCTACACGAAGCTCAAGGCAGGCGATATTGACTGGCTCATGACCGAGCTGTGGCGCGACGCGCGGTGGGTGACTCTGCTCGGCACGGCGTACATGTCGGAAGAGGAAACGACCGTGCGCCGCTGGGTCAAGGAGCACGGTGAGCGGCGGGAGTTCAAGTGCAGCGAGGCGCTGCAGCGGTACAATAAATACATGGGCGCAGTCGATCAGTTCACCAAAATGCTTGCAGCAACCCGCATGGGCATGGGTCGCTGCAAACAGCGCTTCCACCGCGCCCTCTTTCTCGGGTGGCTCTTGCCGGCCGTCGGTGTGGTCAACGTCCGGACCGCATTTTGTGAGCTGGTCAAGACCAAATTTGGTGGTGCGGCTCTTGCGAGCATCACGAACGGTCACGGCTTCAAAGATTTCAACCGTTGGTTCCAGCGGACACTCGGAAAGCTGCTCATCCGACGGGGGACAACTGAGGCGTCCATCGAGGAGGGGGGCGATGAGCCGCACTTCATGCCGATGACGCGTCGGCTCCACTGGGAACGCCCGCTGCTGCTGCCGCCGCCACCAGACCATGGCATTACCCATGGGAAGCCAGTGAATGTAGAAAAGAATCGCAAATCCCTTCCGGTGCCGGGCAAAAACGAGGTGAAGGGCAAGAAGTCAGTCCCGAATCGCTGGTTCAAGGGGAAAGGGCGTTGCCATCTTTGCGAGTTGCGCGCCACTCGTGCGGCGAGGGAGGCTGGTATCAAAGTCAAAGATGTGGACCCCGATCGCGTGGACGCCCCTGATGTGTCGCATTTGCAAAGTGCGCCTGTGTAAGTTTTGCTGGGATGACTGGCACCAGCGGGAGGCGCCACAACATCTGCGCGAGTGTCAACCCTGCCGGCGTGAGTGCAACTGCGATGGGAACGGCGCAGATGGGCGTTCAGCGCCGCGTGAGGACGGGCGAGGGGCGACGAGGCGCGGGCGATCCTCGTCACGCAAATCAAACCCGCCGAAGCCATTCCGCCAGCGGGGTCGCCTGGCTCGCGCGCGGGACGCAGAGGAGTCAGAGGCGGAGTCACAGGCGCCCCCTCCCGCTCCTTCCCCTCTGCACTCCGTGTCGCCGACCTCGCGCCGCAAAAGCAAACGCCCTGCGCCTTGGAGCCCGCCGCATCACGCCGCCTCGCCGTACGGCGCCGCGCGGCGGCAGGCGCGATGCAACTCGCAAGCCCGCGCGCGCGGCTCAAACGGCGCTGGCTCTGGAGCCTCCGGTTCCTCGACAGATGCGGCCCGCAGCGACAAGGAGAAACAGCGCCAGGAGAAGCGCGAGAGACAGGAGCGATTCGGCGCCGGCGCCGCTGCCGCGAAGCCTCAAAAGAAGAAGAGTCGGCGGGGCGGTCGAGGCAAGCGGGGGCGGCAGGCTGGCGAGGAGCCCCCGAGCCCTCAGCCGCGCCGCAGCCGCCGCGGGGGAGGGGTGCAGTAGAAGAGAGTAATTGGCACCTGCAGTTGTAAGTACGTGTTGCCATGAGACCCCTCCCCACCGCCCCGATCCCCCCACCCCCTTGCTCCCCTCCCCCCCTCGGGAGGGCCGAACTGAGGCGCCCGAGGGGACCCCGCAATTCCCTTCCCCCCTCGGAGGGCCGGACTGAGGCGTCGAGGGCCCCGCTCTGTCCCTCGCATAGCGGCCACTCTTCGGATCGCTGGTCGAGCGACCCGGGGGATGCCCCGCGCGCCTGACCCAGGCGCGAAAACGAATCTGCGAGGCGTGGCCGCTCACGCGGCCCGATGGGGAGGAGGGGAAGACGTAGGGCGTGCTTGCGCGCCTTTCCGAGGCCCCTCCAGCCCACCCGCGCTAGGTCTTGGGGGACGAAGGGGTCACACCCGACGACCTCGGGAACTAGCCGGGGCAGTCGGAGAAGGGGCAACTCCGTGCACTGACGGTCGGCCGCCAGAAAACACGCCTCCGTGGCTCGGGTTACACCAATCCTCGCTACCCAACGCGGCCAAAGGATATCCACCTCGAGAACCTCGAGAGAGAGAGTGTTGCCATGCACATTTTGCAGCTGCTGCGAATGAAGGATTAGAGGGAGGGGCTGATAGCGGGTGTTGCGTGTGTCTCGCCCCGCAGCCCCGAGAGGCCGGAGAGCCACCACAGCAGCGCACACCACAGTGGCCGAACTTGTGGCCACACAGCGCCGGTTGATGTACCGTGGCTTCACTCGGCGTACGCAATCGCTGCCGGCTGTCGCCTACGAAGGCAGTGCACGAGCTGTCCGCTACGCGATGGCGAGGCATCGGCGGCATCAGAGGGCGAGGCAATGGATGGCGCATCGCACCGCCTCGGAGTCAGACACGCCATGGGCGGAACTAATATGTCAGGCTGTAGACCGTGTCGCAAGCTCTGCTCTGCTCTCATAGGTGGTTGATGGACAATCGGCATGGCGGACGAGCCTCCCCACTCTTCTGGTGTGTTGCGGTCCGCCGGCTCTTCTGGTGTGTTGTGGTGCGACGACCGAGTGCTGCTCGCTCGAGGCCGCCGCCCTTTGCACGCGGCGCTCAGGCGTGACGAGGACACATGCGGATGGCGCACGACACTCGGCGGCCATCGGGAGGCGCCAGCTCGGCGGTGGTAGCGACCCGTGGCCGCAACGTAGTGGTGTGGCGCTGAAGCTAGCTCCGGGACGTACGTATTTCGATAATTATGAACGATTTAGTCCAGAATTTCACAACAAAAGGCTCTCGCACACGCACGATTCACACGACAGACAAGGCGCAGACGACGGCTTCCTTAGAAGCCATCGTCCTCGCCACAAGAGCCGGCGTCCGAAATCCCCTCCTCCGACACCCGCCCCACCCCACCCCACCCCGGACCCCTCCCCAAAGCCCCACCCCGTCCCGACCCACCCCGCCCTCCCCGCCGGACCCTCCCCAAAGCCGCAATCGACTCCGCCCCCCTCCCGATTCCCCCATCTGCGCGTGCGCTCGCCACCCGCGCCGCCGTCTCCCCCATGCGCACTTGCGCCAGCAGCCGTCCCGCCTGGCGCCTCGCCCGCCGCCCGCCGCCTCGCCCGGTCCTCACGCCCGCCCGCTCGACCGCCGCCTCCGCTGGCGTCCTGACAGCCGCCCCGCCCGCCACCTGATCCTGGATTGTACTCACCTGGGAATAAAAGAACGGAGTGCCGGCCACGCCCGAGACGAGCTCGGGCGATTTACCTCCGACAGTCGCGTGAACGTGGACATCTCCAAGACCAGAAGGCGGGCCAGAACTGCCAGCCGACAGCACCGTGCGCCTAAGTCCCTCCTCCGCCGGCGGCGTGGAATCCGATGTGTCAATTGACACAGCGGGTCCACCTCCGCCAGGAACAACTGCGGCCCGCGCCTCGCGGGCGCCGCTCTCCGCCTCTGGGGTGCGCGTGCCACTGCAGCCCTCGCCGCCAGTCACCGCCCCCTCGCCGCCCTCAGCAGCAGCGCTCGTACCAGCACCGCTGTGAGAGCAGCCCGGCTCCATTTTGGAGCCTGAAGCTGCTGCGGGCCAACCTGCGGCAGGCCCGGCATCCTCGTCGGCGCTCGCGTAGCCGCCATCGACGGCCATGCCGTCGAGAGCGGGCGCGCTAGCCGCGCCACCAGCCGCCTGGTCGCCAGCCGCCACCCCAGCAGGGGTGTCGTCCAGCGACAGGCCGCCAAAGGATGCCGCAAGAACAGCAGCTGCGTCCTCCCAGCCCCGTCGGCCGAGAAGAGCTCGGCGGAGCTTCTCCGCCTGGCGCTCGTGGATTCCGAGCGAGGCAATGCCCTTCAAAGCGACCTCCTCGAGGAGGTCGCCAGCATTGCCCACGCCCTTGTCCAGCAGCCTTTCCTTGTATCTGTGGTAAAAGTTGTCGTCAATGCCCGCACGCTCCAAGAGAGGCCTGAGCCCCTCTCTCGGGTCGATGGCGGGCGGAGCCGCCATCGAAGGCTTGGTGCCCGGCCGCGTGGCCCCGGGCTGCGGATCGGTGCTCGCTGGTGGCTGTCGAGAGGGCAGAGAGCGGCTTCAGGCAGCCGCGGACGCACGTTTGAAGTTTCGTGAGAAAAGAATTTAGTCCAGACATCGTACCAAAATCACACGGCATGCTCAGAACATCGAACCGGCCCATGGGAGCGCCGGTTCGGGCTGGAAGTTTGGTTATCCCTGAGTAGTTTCACGTGTCATACTGTGCCAGGCTACCCAATCC
>NW_005198852.1:37068-38312 GCF_000372725.1 Emiliania huxleyi CCMP1516
CAATTCAACCATTAGGGTAACCCGTGCCGCAGGCCATCACTTAGGCGGGGTTCGAAATCTTCTGGGCATTGCCGTGGGATTCTTGGTGCGAAGGTTTCCGGGACTAAAATTCTTTTCTCACGAAACTTCAAACGTGCGTCCGCGGCTGCCTGAAGCCGCTCTCTGCCCTCTCGACAGCCACCAGCGAGCACCGATCCGCAGCCCGGGGCCACGCGGCCGGGCACCAAGCCTTCGATGGCGGCTCCGCCCGCCATCGACCCGAGAGAGGGGCTCAGGCCTCTCTTGGAGCGTGCGGGCATTGACGACAACTTTTAGGAAAGGCTGCTGGACAAGGGCGTGGGCAATGCTGGCGACCTCCTCGAGGAGGTCGCTTTGAAGGGCATTGCCTCGCTCGGAATCCACGAGCGCCAGGCGGAGAAGCTCCGCCGAGCTCTTCTCGGCCGACGGGGCTGGGAGGACGCAGCTGCTGTTCTTGCGGCATCCTTTGGCGGCCTGTCGCTGGACGACACCCCTGCTGGGGTGGCGGCTGGCGACCAGGCGGCTGGTGGCGCGGCTAGCGCGCCCGCTCTCGACGGCATGGCCGTCGATGGCGGCTACGCGAGCGCCGACGAGGATGCCGGGCCTGCCGCAGGTTGGCCCGCAGCAGCTTCAGGCTCCAAAATGGAGCCGGGCTGCTCTCACAGCGGTGCTGGTACGAGCGCTGCTGCTGAGGGCGGCGAGGGGGCGGTGACTGGCGGCGAGGGCTGCAGTGGCACGCGCACCCCAGAGGCGGAGAGCGGCGCCCGCGAGGCGCGGGCCGCAGTTGTTCCTGGCGGAGGTGGACCCGCTGTGTCAATTGACACATCGGATTCCACGCCGCCGGCGGAGGAGGGACTTAGGCGCACGGTGCTGTCGGCTGGCAGTTCTGGCCCGCCTTCTGGTCTTGGAGATGTCCACGTTCACGCGACTGTCGGAGGTAAATCGCCCGAGCTCGTCTCGGGCGTGGCCGGCACTCCGTTCTTTTATTGCCAGGTGAGTACAATCCAGGATCAGGTGGCGGGCGGGGCGGCTGTCAGGACGCCAGCGGAGGCGGCGGTCGAGCGGGCGGGCGTGAGGACCGGGCGAGGCGGCGGGCGGCGGGCGAGGCGCCAGGCGGGACGGCTGCTGGCGCAAGTGCGCATGGGGGAGACGGCGGCGCGGGTGGCGAGCGCACGCGCAGATGGGGGAATCGGGAGGGGGGCGGAGTCGATTGCGGCTTTGGGGAG
>NW_005198852.1:38412-69807 GCF_000372725.1 Emiliania huxleyi CCMP1516
GGCGGGGTGGGTCGGGACGGGGTGGGGCTTAGGGGAGGGGTCCGGGGTGGGGTGGGGTGGGGCGGGTGTCGGAGGAGGGGATTTCGGACGCCGGCTCTTGTGGCGAGGACGATGGCTTCTAAGGAAGCCGTCGTCTGCGCCTTGTCTGTCGTGTGAATCGTGCGTGTGCGAGAGCCTTTTGTTGTGAAATTCTGGACTAAATCGTTCATAATTATCGAAATACGTACGTCCCGGAGCTAGCTTCAGCGCCACACCACTACGTTGCGGCCACGGGTCGCTACCACCGCCGAGCTGGCGCCTCCCGATGGCCGCCGAGTGTCGTGCGCCATCCGCATGTGTCCTCGTCACGCCTGAGCGCCGCGTGCAAAGGGCGGCGGCCTCGAGCGAGCAGCACTCGGTCGTCGCACCACAACACACCAGAAGAGCCGGCGGACCGCAACACACCAGAAGAGTGGGGAGGCTCGTCCGCCATGCCGATTGTCCATCAACCACCTATGAGAGCAGAGCAGAGCTTGCGACACGGTCTACAGCCTGACATATTAGTTCCGCCCATGGCGTGTCTGACTCCGAGGCGGTGCGATGCGCCATCCATTGCCTCGCCCTCTGATGCCGCCGATGCCTCGCCATCGCGTAGCGGACAGCTCGTGCACTGCCTTCGTAGGCGACAGCCGGCAGCGATTGCGTACGCCGAGTGAAGCCACGGTACATCAACCGGCGCTGTGTGGCCACAAGTTCGGCCACTGTGGTGTGCGCTGCTGTGGTGGCTCTCCGGCCTCTCGGGGCTGCGGGGCGAGACACACGCAACACCCGCTATCAGCCCCTCCCTCTAATCCTTCATTCGCAGCAGCTGCAAAATGTGCATGGCAACACTCTCTCTCTCGAGGTTCTCGAGGTGGATATCCTTTGGCCGCGTTGGGTAGCGAGGATTGGTGTAACCCGAGCCACGGAGGCGTGTTTTCTGGCGGCCGACCGTCAGTGCACGGAGTTGCCCCTTCTCCGACTGCCCCGGCTAGTTCCCGAGGTCGTCGGGTGTGACCCCTTCGTCCCCCAAGACCTAGCGCGGGTGGGCTGGAGGGGCCTCGGAAAGGCGCGCAAGCACGCCCTACGTCTTCCCCTCCTCCCCATCGGGCCGCGTGAGCGGCCACGCCTCGCAGATTCGTTTTCGCGCCTGGGTCAGGCGCGCGGGGCATCCCCCGGGTCGCTCGACCAGCGATCCGAAGAGTGGCCGCTATGCGAGGGACAGAGCGGGGCCCTCGACGCCTCAGTCCGGCCCTCCGAGGGGGGAAGGGAATTGCGGGGTCCCCTCGGGCGCCTCAGTTCGGCCCTCCCGAGGGGGGGAGGGGAGCAAGGGGGTGGGGGGATCGGGGCGGTGGGGAGGGGTCTCATGGCAACACGTACTTACAACTGCAGGTGCCAATTACTCTCTTCTACTGCACCCCTCCCCCGCGGCGGCTGCGGCGCGGCTGAGGGCTCGGGGGCTCCTCGCCAGCCTGCCGCCCCCGCTTGCCTCGACCGCCCCGCCGACTCTTCTTCTTTTGAGGCTTCGCGGCAGCGGCGCCGGCGCCGAATCGCTCCTGTCTCTCGCGCTTCTCCTGGCGCTGTTTCTCCTTGTCGCTGCGGGCCGCATCTGTCGAGGAACCGGAGGCTCCAGAGCCAGCGCCGTTTGAGCCGCGCGCGCGGGCTTGCGAGTTGCATCGCGCCTGCCGCCGCGCGGCGCCGTACGGCGAGGCGGCGTGATGCGGCGGGCTCCAAGGCGCAGGGCGTTTGCTTTTGCGGCGCGAGGTCGGCGACACGGAGTGCAGAGGGGAAGGAGCGGGAGGGGGCGCCTGTGACTCCGCCTCTGACTCCTCTGCGTCCCGCGCGCGAGCCAGGCGACCCCGCTGGCGGAATGGCTTCGGCGGGTTTGATTTGCGTGACGAGGATCGCCCGCGCCTCGTCGCCCCTCGCCCGTCCTCACGCGGCGCTGAACGCCCATCTGCGCCGTTCCCATCGCAGTTGCACTCACGCCGGCAGGGTTGACACTCGCGCAGATGTTGTGGCGCCTCCCGCTGGTGCCAGTCATCCCAGCAAAACTTACACAGGCGCACTTTGCAAATGCGACACATCAGGGGCGTCCACGCGATCGGGGTCCACATCTTTGACTTTGATACCAGCCTCCCTCGCCGCACGAGTGGCGCGCAACTCGCAAAGATGGCAACGCCCTTTCCCCTTGAACCAGCGATTCGGGACTGACTTCTTGCCCTTCACCTCGTTTTTGCCCGGCACCGGAAGGGATTTGCGATTCTTTTCTACATTCACTGGCTTCCCATGGGTAATGCCATGGTCTGGTGGCGGCGGCAGCAGCAGCGGGCGTTCCCAGTGGAGCCGACGCGTCATCGGCATGAAGTGCGGCTCATCGCCCCCCTCCTCGATGGACGCCTCAGTTGTCCCCCGTCGGATGAGCAGCTTTCCGAGTGTCCGCTGGAACCAACGGTTGAAATCTTTGAAGCCGTGACCGTTCGTGATGCTCGCAAGAGCCGCACCACCAAATTTGGTCTTGACCAGCTCACAAAATGCGGTCCGGACGTTGACCACACCGACGGCCGGCAAGAGCCACCCGAGAAAGAGGGCGCGGTGGAAGCGCTGTTTGCAGCGACCCATGCCCATGCGGGTTGCTGCAAGCATTTTGGTGAACTGATCGACTGCGCCCATGTATTTATTGTACCGCTGCAGCGCCTCGCTGCACTTGAACTCCCGCCGCTCACCGTGCTCCTTGACCCAGCGGCGCACGGTCGTTTCCTCTTCCGACATGTACGCCGTGCCGAGCAGAGTCACCCACCGCGCGTCGCGCCACAGCTCGGTCATGAGCCAGTCAATATCGCCTGCCTTGAGCTTCGTGTAGGCTCGACGTGCATACCCACGCTCCCACTCCTCGAGCTCCTTTTTGCTGTATCCCCGGAAGGGCCAGTAGTTTGCTGCACCGTCCGCGTCGACCTCGCCCAGCGGCATGGAAGTGGGCTTCGGACGGCCACTCGTGCGCAGCATGCCGAGCAGGTAGGTTTTGCGAGCGGCGAGCATCTTTGCGAGTTTGAAGGACGTGAAGGCCTTGTCCGAGTACAGACATGCAAAGGTACCATCGAATTTTGAGTTGCACGAGCAGCCAGAGGTGCCGCCGCTGCAAGTGTGCCCCATGAGCCGGTTCACCAGCCCCAGCAGGTACGCAAGCTCCGCCGGTGTCTCACCCTCCGCGTTGCCCTCCTCTAGGTCACCAACATCGGTTGGCTGTCCCCGACCGTGCTCGTCTGGTTTGCCAGCAAACCATTCAAAGCTGTAGAGGTAGTTGCTGCCGCAGAAGCACAGACAGTAGATAGTCAGGCCGGACTTGATGGGCTTGCACTGCCTAGAGGGTGTGCGGCAAGTCCGTCAGAGAGGCAGAGTTATATATGTGTATGTGTATGGCTCTCGATGATCTCGTGCGCACATTTGCGTGGTGAACGAACGTTACCGTGAACTCAGACGTAGCCCGCGTGACTCATCCACAACAAAGTCGGGCTCAATGTCCCACGCGCCCTGGCACGCGAGCAACAGCAGATCATTGACCTCCCGAATCTTGAAGAGCCTGTCGGCAGTACCGCCAAAGGTTGGATTGCCCGCGTATCCTGGCCGCAGAAAAGTCAGAGTGGCGAGAATCAGCTTGAATCGATCCAATTTCATCGTGTCGGCGATCACATCGCATCGGTCGTGTGTGTCGGTGGAGCTCCAGTAGTCTTCGAGACGCGCAGACCAGTAGCCTCCCATCACAATCCGAATGCCGAGGAAGCACACAAGCTCGTGCACGGTAAGTGGGTTTCTGACTAGGTCGGGCGCGCGATGGCGAGCATGTAGGCCGGCCGTGCAGTTGAAGAGATCGTCCTGAGGATCCGTCGCCTCTGCCGTTCGAAACGAGGTCTTCTCTTTGACGACCAGCTCGTGGGCTTTTGCATTGGTCGCCAGAACAATGGTGTTGAGCACGTCTTGGTTGAAAAAGTGAAAAAAGAGGTCGCACATCAGCTTCGACATCGCTACGAGGCCATCAAAAGCGAAGGTCGGAGGGGGGCGGAGAGGGAGACGCGACCGCAACCGCCGGAGGACAACTTGCCCACCGACAGGACATCTCCCCAAGACAGCCACCCGGGCCAACCGCAACGACGATCACCCTGACCGCCTCCACGGTGGGACATGAGGTGCACACGGAGGCCGCCCTCGCGGCCGGAGTGGCACGCCTCCACAGCCCGACCACGATGGCCCAATGCGAACAGCTAAAGACCTCCGACCGAAACCGCACTGGCTACGCAGGGGTCAACAGGATCGCTACCGGCCGCTACACGGCGCATCACCAACAGGGGGGGAGGAGGTTCTATGTCGGCACCTTCGGCACCGCGATAGAAGCGGCGGTCGCCGTCGCTCGGGCAAGGAGAGACACCCCGCCACCACCGAGGCGAAAGCCCCCGAAGAAGGAGGAGGAGGAGACAGGGGAAGAGTGCCTCCGCCTCTCCAGCCGCAACCACTCGGGCTACAAGGGCGTAAGCAAACAAAGCAAGGGCAGCTTCAGGGCACAAATCAGAACGGGCGGGGTTGACATCCACGTCGGATGCTTCACCTCCGCAAAGCGAGCGGCAGTGGCCTACGCGCGAGCAAAGACACTGCTCGAATCCCTCTCGCCGCTGGAGACGGTCGATGCGCTGCTGGAAACAGAGCTAGACACAGCTACAACCGGACCGGCGGGAGAGCCCCTCGGGACCGAGCCGACCAGGGGGGGCGGACCCTCCCTCCCGCCATCGCCACCGCAGCACCCAGCGCCAACCCCTCCACAGCCGGAGCCACCCCCGCCGCACCCAGACGCGACGAGACCTCGCCACGAACGCGAGCACCCGCCAGACAAGGACGGCAACGGCGCCCGGGGGGGGGCGACACGGGAGCACGAAACATCCAAGCTCTCTTCACAGGGGTCGGCCATCCCAGGTGGTCGGCCTTGAACTGAGGGCGGGCCCCGTGCGCGCTCCCAGCGCCGAGCCGCGGTCCCACGCGCCACCTGGGCTGCCGCTGGCACGGCCGGGGTCCGCCGAGAGGCTGGGCTTGGCCGGCGGCGCGACGCGTGGCCTCTGCTGCGGCCATCTCGGACGCTCAAGCGGCGCCAGCCAGCGGCTCGGCCGCGCATCCTTCACACACGCCGCCACAACCGGGATGAGAGGGCCAGGTGTCGAGCACTGGTGCGAACTGCATGTGCGCGGCGGCTGTGGCCACAGCAGGTCCACCAGACGGACTTCAAAGCGGCCTGTGCCGGTGCTGCCGTAGAGAGATCGGGATAGCGAGCCGAGAGCAGGAAGTGCAGCTGAGTGGCACTTTTAAGTTTTATCGTGACAAGGTCACACGCGGACTCTCCAGCCTCTCAGCTCACCACCTCGCCTTTTCTGTCGCTCTCCTGGCCCAGGCCCATCAGTATCAGGTCTGAGCTGTCCCAAACCGCACTTACCTCGGGTCTTTAAGCTCACACCGGCTCGTGATGCCACGGAGAGGACCCGAGAGTGTCCGGGTGGACCCCATCCGAGCCGATTGTGAGGGCTTTCCGGAGGTCATTGTCGGCGCCATCGACTGTGAAATGTCCTGTTCCACAGCCCTCATGCACTAGGCTCATGGATGCAGTCATAATATGTAGCCCTTCTCTCCCGAAGTTTGGAGCAATAGCCGCAAATACTACTTTTTGGCAGTTCATCGCGACACGCGTCCAGGTGCCGACAAAGCGGCTTCCCAGCTCATCACCTCGCCTTTTCTGACGTTCTCCTGGCCCAGGCCCATCAGTAGCAGGCCTGAGCTGTCCCAAACCGCACTTATCTCGGGTGATGAAGCTCACTCTGGCTCATACCACGGCTCTGCAGCCTCACACACGCCTGTTTCAGCCACAGACACCGCCGGCACGCCTCCCACTTCACACATGCTCAAGCACAACCCCACCAAAGCATAGCCCTGCTCAGAATGGGCAAGATCCACCACTTGGTGACGATTGAACATGCAGCCTCTTCCCAGCCTCGTTGCCCGCAAGCGGAGCCCCCCACCGGCGGCGGGCTTGAAGACACTGGGACGAGCGCGCCGGCGGCGGACCGCCGCCGGCGCGCTCGCTTCGGCGGATGGCTGAGCGGCACAGTTTCTGGCCGCCCGGCCTGCGAGCAGTCACCGCGAGACGATCAAGGCGCTCAGTTCAAGCGCGCCGCCATGCCAGATCTCGCCCCACGCCCGCCTGCCGGCTTCTCACGCTTGGCACTCCCTCGCCGTCCCCGTCCCGCCTCAGCTCCGACCTCAGCAAGGCGGCGCCGCGCGAGAGGTTCGCACGCACGCACGCACCTCCCCTCCCTCCTCACTACACACACACACGCACACGCACACGCACACGCACACGCACACGCACACGCACACGCACACGCACACGCACACGCACACACACACACACACGCACACGCACACGCACACACACACACACACACACACACACACACACACACACACACACACACACACACACACACACACACACACACACACACACACACACACACACACAGATCCGTGCTGCCTTGCGCTCCTCCCCACCTCGCTCGACTCTCCTCCTAGAACCCTCCCCCTCACCCGAGCCGGTGGCGGCCGCGAGGGCGAGATGGAGGGCGGCGGCGGCGAGGGGGGCGGGGGGACGGGTGGCGGTGGGGCGGGCGGCGGCGGCGAGGGCGAGGTGGAGGGAGGCGGCGGAGCCGGTGGCGGCGGCGAGGGCGAGGTGGAGGGCGGCGGCGGCGTGGGCGGCGGAGGGGCGGGTGGCGGCGGCGTGGGCGGCGGCGAGGGCGAGGTGGAGGGAGGCGGCGGAGCCGGTGGAGAGCTAGGTGGAAACGGCGGCGGCTCGTACACGCACTCGCCAACGAGAGGTCCCGGGCCGTTGATGACGAGGCCTGCACCATCCAAGGATGGTTGATCGCTAAGCGTGTTGCTAGCGCTCGTCGTGGGGACGTTCCCGAAGCGCATCGAAAGGTCCAGGTACGGAGTGGGCGGCGGCGGAGTGGGCGGCGGCGGGGCCGGCGGCGGCGGGGCCGGCGGCGGCGGGGCCGGCGGCGGCGGCGAGGGCGACAGCGACGGCGGCGGCGGAGTGGGCGGCGGCGGCGAGGGCGATAGCGACGGCGGCGGAGGAGTGGGCGGCGGCGGCGAGGGCGACAGCGACGGCGGCGGCGGAGTGGGCGGCGGCGGAGTGGGCGGCGGCGGGGCCGGCGGCGCGGGCGGCGGAGAGGCTGGTGGCGACGGTGAGGGCGAGGTGGAGGGCGGCGGCGGCGATGGGGGCGGCGAGAGAATCGTCAGGTCGGCTGTTGCTAGAGCATCTGCGACCGCCTCAACGGCATCCGCGGGATTGGTGACGTTGTCGATCTCGACTGTGACCTGCGCAGACAGTGCGAGCGAGTGCGCGTGTGCCATCTCCGCCTCCCAGGCAATCTCCCCCCCGTGTTCTTCTTTCGGCGCGCTAGCGGTGGGCTAAGCTAGGCAGTCACCCGTGCGCTGATCTCTTTGGTTGCGGCATCCAAGATTATCGTCTGGTTAAGACAGTCGCGGTTTGTGACGTTCCTGGCCGCCTGCATCGATAGGTTTGCGACGGGCTGTGCAACCGTCTCAAATTCTGGGTCAGTGCTGTACAGGTACTCGCGCGTGATGATCACGTTGCTTACAGTCTCGGGGCCACAGTCCCTAGTCTGCAGGCGCCGCCCAGTCCCCAGGGGCGGCGGGCTTAGGGGCGGAGGCAGCTGAGGCGGTCTAGGTAGGAGGCCGGCTAGCTGCGTCTGCCGTGGGCGGCTTTGAGGTCGTTGAGAGTCTACACACACACACACACACACACACACACACAGTCTTCAGAGTCGAACGCAGCTCGGCTCTCTCGCGCGGACACACACCCACTCCGTCGGCAGTGAGACACTCCGGCGCGCTCGCGGCAACGCGGCTCCGCGGCGAGGCGCGTCTTGTGGGGAAAACGTGGCGCTTCGCAGGCATTGGGATTTTGGCTGTGTTGCGGTTTGCGCGCGCGGCCGCGCCACCGCGCCTGCACTGCGCACCAGCACGGTCCACCGCACCCCGCGGTCATAAGGGCTTTTCTTCTTCTTTAGCGCTCTGTGTGTGCCCACACGCCAC
Source organism: Emiliania huxleyi CCMP1516 (assembly GCF_000372725.1). Taxonomy (NCBI): domain Eukaryota; phylum Haptophyta; order Isochrysidales; family Noelaerhabdaceae; genus Emiliania; species Emiliania huxleyi. The sequence continues at coordinate 46,582 of NW_005198852.1, forward strand.
AAGGACGGCGCCTCATCAAATTACACGGACTCATCTCTCCCGCATGCTGCACTGAAAGGTGACAGAGAAGAAGCTCACAGCTCACACGCAGCGCAGCCGCGTCGTATCTCTCGAGGACGCCGCCATATCAGCATCACCCCCGAAACCCTTATCAAAAGACATCCCTCTCTCACCCCTCCCACCCCTGCCGCCCCGTTGTCTCCGTCCCACGCCGGAGCCGCGCCCGCAAACGACACCCTCAGCTCGCGTGGATCTCCGCGGCGGCAGCGACGGCGGCTCGTCGGACGGCGCCCGCAGCGCCAGCGCCGCGCGAGGCGAGCAGCGCGCCGCTGGCGACGCCGACGGCGAACGCGGCGAGGAGGGCGAGCCACGAGGGCGAGCCCGCCCGCTCGCCACCTGCCGCAGAGAGGGCGAGCGCCGGCTTGAGTGGCTTGGCTGCGGCGGCGCCGCCTCCGCCGCCTCCTCCGCCGCTGCGCGCGCCGCTCTCGCACGCGGGCGAGCCGGGGTAGAAGCCGACCGCCTTGTGGAGGTGTGAACCATGGATGAGTATACTCATATGGATGATTCAGTACTAAGTAGTCAGCCGGGGTAGAAGCCGACGCGCCTTGTGGAGATCGCTGAAGGCGGAGACGGCGAGGTCGTCGATGTAGAACTGCGCGTACGGCTTGCCGAACGCAACCTGAGCGTCGCAGCCGCGGCCGTCAAAAGCCTCGGCCCGATCTCGGCCCGATCTCGGCCAGATCTCGTCCAGATCTCGGCCGGATCTCGGCCAGATCTCCTCGAGTCCCCGACACGTCCTGCGGGATGCTCTAGCCGGGCAGCGGCGCCTCGTCGTCTCGTCGAGTCTCGTCCTACCGTCTACTCTCGCATCAGGCGCGCGCCTCGTCGTGCGGGATGCCGTAGTCGGACAGCTGCCGCAGGGTGAGGGCGCCGATGTCGGCGACGACGGCGGCGGTGTTGCCCCCGTGCGTGCGCATCCGCCGCCCGGTCGCGATGATGATGTGGTGCCCCTGCGCCTTGAGCGCGCGGCACGCGGCGATGTTCTCGGCGAGGGGCTCGCAGGTGGTGTAGTCGCCCGAGACGCGAGGCGCCGTGACGAGGGTGTGGTCGAGGTCGAAGCAGATCCGCAGCTTGGGCTGCCGCTGCTGCGCGAGGCAGAAGGCCTGGAGCTGCGGCGGCGTCCCGAGCACGTGCATCCGCTTCGGGTCCACCTCGACGGCGCGGAAGGCGTGCCCCTCCTCGATCATCTGCGTGATGACGCCCGACGTGTAGAACTCGCCGATCGCGTCCTGCGAGAGCTGCGTCGTCTGCGAGTCGAGCAGCGCCTGGCACTGCGCCTCGAGCTCGACGCCGCTCATGAAGGAGTAGCAGCCCGTGTTAGCGTGGTCCGAGATCTTGACTTTCTCCTTGACCTGCAGGATCCGCCTCGCCTCGTCGAAGACGACGTACGAGTAGAGCGGCTGCGGCTGCGTGTCGACAAAGTAAAACACGCCGTTGGAGGTTGCGCAGATGTCGCGATACTTCCCGACGATGTCCTCGTCGTAGAAGGTGTCGCCGTCGACCAGCATCACCGGCCGCGAGCGCAGCGCGCGAGAGATGCCTCGCAGCCCGAGCAGGACCGTCTCTGCGGCGCCGCGGGTCGGGCCCGGCAGCTGGACGAGAGACACGTTCGGGTGAGCAGAGCAGACGGGCTCCCAGTACTTTGGAGAGATGAACTTTGGGTCGTACACGATCACCAGCGCGTCGCCCGGCCGCGTCTTGAGCGAGTCGATCACCCACAGGATCATCGCCTGACGACGTTACGCACCCGTGGTGGACACACGCGGAGAGGCCGCAGCGACGCGTATCCGCACAGCGAGCCGTCCCACTGGCTGGCAGGACGCGGCAGAGTGCGCGGTGTGCAGCTGCTGCGGCGGCGGCGGCAGCACGCCTTGCCGAGGACGTTGACGAAGGGCTTGGGCGAGGTGTAGCCCTCCCGCTGGAAGCGGGAGCCGATGCCACCGAGCGGGATCATGATGGTGAGAGGCGGAGCGCCGCCGGTCGCCATCTTGCGTTCTGTGTGTTGAGCGCGACGTGGTATAGGAATCCTAGTCCTACTGTCGGACTCGTAAAAGAATTTAAACAAAACAACTCTCTCTCACAGCAGACAGGCTCGACACAGGTGCGAACTGGCGCGTGCTAGTACTATCACCGGCACACCACCGGAGCCAAAAGAATTCCGAGTCCTAACCGGGATCGCCCGTCGACCTGCCCCCGTGCCGCCGGGTGCAGCCTGTCCTATACGAGCGAGGTCTCGAGGAGCGCCACACGCGAGGGGCGGCAGGTCGAGGAGTTTCTTGATACGAAACCACGACGACACACCAGGAAGAGAGATCCTCTTCTTTCTCCAGGTTGGTGACTTAGCTTTGTCAGTCAGTCAGTCTTACACACCTCCTAGCATGGAGGACGGGCCCACACGCACACACACACGCTGCACACGATTGGCTCGGGAGCCGACACGAGGCACGCGGTCACCGGCCGTAGCACTGGGGTCCGGACTGGCTAGACGCACAACACACGGCTCACAGGACAGCTCACGAGAGGTGGCGCTATATAGTGTGGGGTTCGCGGGGACCGACGCAGGAGAAGAAGGTGGGGCACAGGGACGGGACACAGGACTCACGAACTGACATCCCGCCCCGCGCCGGGGGCGGTGGCGCGCGCCGCGCCGGGAGGGTGGGCGATGGCTAGCGCACCACACCCCTCTCCTTAAAATCCCTGTGTGGTGGCGGCGTGCCGTTCTCCCATCCCTCCCTTGGGTTGTCTGGTTTCTTTCTTTCTTTCTTTCTTTTAACCTCTCGCCGCAGCCTGCCTCTTTTTGTTTGTTCTATTGTCGCCTCTCTCTCTGTTGCACCGCCCCACCTGCCCACAGCCCCACACAATGAAATCTGTCGGCGGTGCTCTGCTGAGCCACTGCCTTGTGACGGAATCTCTCTCCTTGCTCTGCCACACCCTACACCTCGAGCCCTACATGCGCGAGATGAGTTTTTTTCTCCTGCTCTCTGCCCCTCTGCCTCTCTCCCCTTCTCCGGCATAACAACCACTGCCCCGATCGACAGGTGATGACCTTCGTCCTCGCAGGGATCGTTCTCCGCCCCACGCTGACCGCCTTCGGGCATAGGTGTGGGCGCGATGGGGGGTGATCCATGGTGCGAATTCGGGAGCGTGTGCGACCAGGGGAGTGAGTCTCGTCCGTCGTCGTCGTGTCGGGGCGTAGCTGCTTTTTGGAAACATGTTTCTACTCGTTGGACCGGAGATGGGGGGGCAGGTGCACACCCCCTGCGCTGCTCAACCTCTGAGATGTTACTCCAGACACCGTACCGCCGTGTCTGTATCTCCCAACATCTCCCGGTCCCGCTACCCGCAGCTCAAAGCGACGTCTCCCCTAATCTCCACGGCACCCACCGCCCGCGCACACTACTCGCCGACGCCTCGAGAGTCGCGCGCACGCACAACCCAGCCGTCGAGCAAGCGGACATGACCAGAGGCGCCCGCGGAGGGACAACCGGGATCGCCCTCGCCCGAGCCAGAGCCAGCCCTGGCCCCTGGCCGCGCGCGCGGCCTTCTTTCTGGCCCGCATCCACCGCAGCGGCGGCCGCCGCTGCGAAAACTGCGGCCGCGCGACGCCTCCACGAGCATACGATCGAGCGCCCGGAGGGGCTCGGGCTGAGTGCCGTCGCGAGACCTCGGCACGCCTAGGCACGCCTGCGCACGCGGCAGAGCGACAGCGGCACCACCCTCGTCGGGCGCCGACGAAGCGTGCTCGCGGGTCGCCGCTCCGTCGACCGACGGCCGAGACACTTGCTCCGACGCCGCCCCGCCCCCGCCCCGCCGGTCCGGCACCGATATCTCGGAGGACGACCTAAGGAAGAGCGTTGCGGCGCGTCGCCGGAGGACGGCGCGCTCGTGCTCTCGCCGCGAGATCGAGGGGGGGGGGGGGGGGGGGCTGCGCCGCGGAAGAGCGCCGGGGCGAGGGGTGCGTGTGCGCCGCCCGCGGAAGAGCGCGCGGGTGAGGGAGGGGGGGTGCGCGCGCGCCGTCCTGCAGCGTCGCCGGCCGCAGGCCAAGGAGCTCGGCTCCTCGAGAGCACCGACGGACGACGATCGGCTCCTCAGCAGTGCGACGCCGAGCTGGAGGCTCGGCCGGGAGCTCGCGCGGGCGCGTGGAGCTTTCCGCTCGGGCCAGCAGGAAACGGGCGCCCCGCACAGCGACGCCCGCCGTAGAGTGCCGAGAGCTCGGCTCGACGCGAGCGCCGAGGAAAAGCGATGTTAAAGTAAACACGGGTCTCCGAGGGTTGGACCCGCGTACCGGGTTTCCCCTTAACTGCAGGACGCCCCCTCTACTCGGAGCTAGTGGACATCACACCCGCGAGTTTTTTTCTTTTTTTGCACAAAAAGAAAGAAAGAAAGAAAACACACAACCCAAGGGAGGGATGGGAGAACGGCACGCCGCCACCACACAGGGATTTTAAGGAGAGGAGGGTGTGATGCGCTAGCCGTCGCCCACCCTGGGGGGTCTGCCTCCTCGTATCTCTTTTCGCAGTCTTTTTTTGCACAAAAGGAGGGAGTTTAGTTGTAAAATTCTTTTTTTGGTGTACGGTCGCCGGCTGGCACAGATCAGCGATTTCTGTGGCTGCGCCGTGTGCCGTGCTGCCTGTGTCCTCTCCCGACATGCCAGGCGCTCTCGAGGAGTGCTGCGCGTACTTCTGCACCGGCCTCTCCGTCTTTGGAGTGCTCGGTCTGGTGCGTGCGCCTCCCAGTTTCAATTCCCTGCGCAACTGGTTCCTCGGCGTCTCAAAGGCGCCGCGCGAACCGTTCTCTCTGCGCGCGGCCGTTGCACCCGTTCGCAGGCCACTGCGAAGATCGCTGCGTGGCGCCCTCGCCTCAGCCTCGGCCGGCGCCCCCGGACGCAGGAGGGGGCCGACGCGTCGGCGATGGCGTGCTTCTACGCGGGCGTAATCTATGCGGTGTACCTCTTCTATTGCGGCGCAAAGGCGCGGCGGCGCCCACCCAATACAGCCCGCACTCACTGCCGCCGCTGCTATTCGCCTTCGAGCCGCTGCTGCCGATGACGCCGCGACCCGCCCTCGCCGCGACAGGTGATGTCATGGTCGGGGAAAAAGGGTGACGGCAGCGAGGAGCTGATGCATTCGGACGTCTAGTCTACATGCGTCCGTGTTGTTGTATGCGCTGCGCAGCCCACCTCTTGGGCGCGGGCGTCTTTACGCGCCGCCGCCGCACCTCTGTCCGCCCGCGCGATGCGGGCTTGCGCGGGGCGGCTGCCTTCGCGCGCCGTGAGGAGGCAGGGATCGTCTCTATTTGTACGTTTCGTTTACCACGGGGCGGTGCCCGTGCCGCTGCCGGTCGGTGAGTCGGTGTCACTCTTCGAAAGTCAATCGAGTGTTAACGGGTCTATGGCTAGCCACGCTCTTTCCGTGTGGCGCGCGGGCGGCGGGCGCGACCGCGGGGCGGGTCGCGCCGTTTCAACTTTCATTTTTGGTTGACGTTGAGACTCTCCTTCGTAAACGTACAGTCTGTTGCGGGCATTAAGAAAGCGTCCCATTAAGAACCCCTACCAAGCAATTTCCGCGAAAACCGAAAATCTAAGAAACCACGGCGCGCCGCAGGCGCGGCCCCAAGAAAGGGCCCACACACGAGTGTGAACAGGAGCCCCGCTCAAATTTTCTCTTCGCCTGCGGCGCGCGCACTTGTCATTTTGCCCAAGTCTGCGGTGTTCTGGGCGGTGAGAGAGCTCTCTCTCTTGGGCGGTGTGGCTGAGGGGTGGCCCGTCTACCGTCTACCGGTAGACTGGGGTAGACTGGGGTAGACGGTAGGACCGTTTGGTAGAGACGAGTCTACCGCAGTCTACCGCAGTCTACCGGTAGACCGTAATGAACCTACGACCCCAGTCTACCGGTAGACTTGGTAGACCGCGGTAGACTGGTCTACCCCTTTTCAGCCGCCGAACGGTAGACCGCCGCCGCCCCCTCGCCGCCCCCCCTCCCCTCGCCGCCCCCCCTCCCCTCGCCGCCCCCCCTCCCCTCGCCGCCCCCCCTCCCCTCGCCGCCCCCCCTCCCCTCGCCGCCCCCCGTCCCCTCGGCGCCCCCCTCCCCTCCTTCCTCCGTGGTTCCCCCCCCCCCCCCCCCACCCGCCACGGCCGTTTCCCAAATCCTCTCTCTGGACTTTCGCCGCCCATAGAACCGCCGCGTCCCTTTGGGCTCCCCTCCCCCCCCCCCCCCCCCCCCACGCCCCACGGCCGCGGAAGCTGCTCGCCGCGGTTCGGAAGCTGCTCGACAGGTGCCTCGCAGCTGCGTAATCTCGTATTATCTTCGAGTAAGGGATCGCGTGGGGATGGTGCGTATTCTCGTATCAGTAGCTCCGAGTAGAGCGTGAAGGCGGTCGTACAGTATTCTCGTATCACAAACACTAGCTCCGAGTAGAGGGGGCGTCTGCAGTTAAGGGGAAACCTGGTACACGGGCCAACCCTCGGAGAGTATTCTCGTAGTATAGCTCCGAGTAGAGGGCGCGTCCTGCAGTTAAGGGGAAACCCGGTACGCGGGGCCAACCCTCGGAGAGTATTCTTTAGCTCCGAGTAGAGGGGGCGGTCTGCTGCTAGGGGAAACCCGGAGCGCGGAGCCAACCCTCGGAGACCCGTGTTATGGCCCTGCGACCGCGCACCCCCGGGGCTAGGGCTCTCTAGCCCGTAACCCGATGCCGAGCGTCCGGCCAACTGGGTGCGCTTCTCAGCTCCCCGGTCCTGGACGTGAGGTTACTGACCGCACTCCAAGTGCTCCAAGGTTGCGGGCATTAAGAAAACAGGATTCCGGGGCACGCCGCCGTTTCTAGCCTTTCCACAGCCCTCATCCACCCCACGCCGTGGTTTCTTAGCTCCGGCCGGGGCACTCAAGCCAGAGCGCCGGCCCGAAGGATTTTTAGGTAAGAGGTTAGGGCTGCGGTCCGCGAGGGCGATGCCAGAGTCTGCCGCCGAGTCGGCTCTCTGTCTGGATGACGGGAAGACGCACACACGCCTCCATTCTCACTCCATCCACTCAGACAGAACACCGCAGACTTGGAAAGTGACAAGTGCGCGCGCCGCAGGCGAAGAGAAATTTTGAGCTGGGCCTCCCGTCCACACTCGGTGTCTGGCCTTTTCTCGGGGCCGCGCCTGCGGCGCGCCGTGGTTTCTTAGATTTTTGCGGAAATCGCTTGGTAGGGTTTCTTAATGCGACGTTTTCTTAATGCCCGCAACCCACTGTAGACGAGTCTACCGCGGTCTACCAAGTCTAAAGGAAAAGGCATTATATATTGAATACTTGATTTGCAGGGCTGTCGGATTTTTCCGCGCCTCGAAATTCGTAACAATCGCCTCGCCGCTCCACAATGCCTTTCTCCGTTGCCTCCAGCCGCGCGGCGCCATCGTCCTCGATCCAGTGCCAGCCTGTGACAAGCTTGGCAGCTCGCGGATCGACGATCGCCACGAGCTGCTGCCCGGCGACCGCCGCTCGCCTTCGACGACAGTCGTAACAATCGGCGGTGAGCGGCACCTCCTTAGCCCAGCACCGGTGTTATCACGTCTCAGCTGCTTCATTGCCATGTCCAGTTATGGCGGAGACGCGCTGATAGCATTCCTGTGCACGCAGTTGGACCAGCACGGCCATCGGGTGCGTGGCGCAAAAAGACCTGTTTGCGCTGTCTTCGATCTCAGCGGCTACATGCGCTGCTGCGCGTACCTGTGACGCACACATGTTGATCACATCCATATACCTCACTAACATACAGCTGGCGAGCCTTGCATCCCTCGTCTGGCCATGCTGTGCATCATCTCACCGTATGCAGCCGTATACGCCCACGGTGCTCACAGGGTCGGGCGTCACGGTGCTCGTGGCAAGCATCTCCGTCACTCTTGTGACTTGTGGGCTTGGTGGTGTTGCCTCCGGTGCTACTGCTGGCTAGGGTGCCAATGGCGCGACGGGAGGCGGCCATTGGCGCCACTACAGCAACGATTGTTACGCCGTGGAAAAATCCGGATTTCGTGCCCCGAACCGGCCGACACGTGGCCGCATATGTGTGTATATACCACGTCCGTATGGGCTGCACAAGCCAAACCACGCTCATCACAGCTTGCCACAGTGTGGCTCCTGGCAGTGGTAAGCCATTCTTGGTGTACCAGCTCACAGCAGGGCCATTTGATCACGATTGTTACACGGCGTGAAAAATCAAGTATTCATGAGATACGGTCTACCGGTAGACTGCGGTAGACTCGTCTACCAAACGGTCTACCGTCTACCCGGTCTACCGGTAGACGGTAGACGGGCCACCCCTCAGCGGTGTGGATGGAGGTGTGTGCGTCTTCCTGTCATCCCAAGACTGCTGACTGGCGCATCGGTCCAGCGCTTCCTTATTGTCATTTTACCTAAAAATTCCTAGATCCCGGCTGACCTGGGGTGCCGGCCGAAGCTAAGAAACCACGGCGTGGGGTGGGTGGGGTGGGTGGAAAGGCTTAGAAACGGCGGCGTGCCGCGCCATCCTGTTTTCTTAATGCCCGCAACAGCCAGCCAACTGAGCCCGGGATGAGCCCAGCTGGACTATAGAGCCAAAACACGTGATTCACCTCTAGAGCTCGCTCTCGCCTCCTCGGAGCCTCAGCCAAAATCTGTCGCTCCAGCGCCGTCGTCCGGGCCCACGGCCGGCTCGCCATCTCGATAATCACTCGCCCGATGCGCTCGGTCTCTGCTGACGGCTGCCGCAAGAGCGGCTGGCTCACGACAGCGTTTTGCCGGTTGTCGGATGGGAGAGTACAGGACGTCTGGAGTGTAACTGTGTACGTGAGATCGGTCTTGGTAACAAGCACAGTCGGTCTATCGAAGCGATGCACTCGTTTCCGTTGCCCTTCGAGCTTGACACAGAGCTCAGCGCGCCCCGCAAAACAGGAAGAGCCGTCCGGCAAGAAGATCTCGATAGGGAGCGAGAACCGTTAGAGGTGCTCCGAGAGGTATCAAGACTCCGTCATGACGCGGTAAGATCACTCCAAAAATGACCGCGCAGATGTCGGATCTCGTTGAGATATCTTGCAAAATTTGCTCTTCCCGAGCCGGCAGCACGCAGAGAGTCGCAGAAAGGCTACGAGTGCTCGACGAGTTTTGAGACCTGCGCGGTCAAACCTGGGGGGAACTGACCGCCCAGGACGGACGTCCGAAACCTGTGTGAGCACCTTTGACGATTCTCGCTCCCTATCGAGCTCTTCTTGCCGCACGGCTCTTCCTGTTTTGCCGGCACAGAGTTCCGTGCAAGCCGTCCAGCGTGACGTGACGAGTATATCGCTTCGACGGATCGACCGTGCTTGTTATCAAGACCGATGTGACGTACACAGTGACACATCAGACGACACATATTCTGGCACGAGGGGAGGCGCTCGACGACGAGGCGCCAGCCGCGATGGCGGCAGGCGGCGAGGCGAGCAGCAGTGCCCCAGGAGGCGAGGCGGTCCTTGGGCGGCGCGGGCGAGGGGAGGCGTTCGACGACGAGGCGCCGACCGTGATGGCGGAAGGCGGCGAGGCGAGCAGCGGTGCCCCACCAGCGAAAAGACCGCGCGGGAAGAAGGCGTCTGAACCACAGCGTGTCCCGAGTCGGGGGTGTTTCTCTTCTTATCCGTTACCATGTAGAGCAAGGTCGAGGGCGGGCCCTTTCGGGCTCGGGCCGCCCTCTCGCCCGCACCTCTGCGGGGCTTGCACGTGGCAGCGGCTCGACTGGTCGCGTCAGCCCTTTTGTGAAGCCCGACACGCTATCCCTGCTCAGGCCATGCCTGACACGCCCTGACGGCGGACCTCACGGGGGCGCCGACGTGCGACGACCGTCTCTGGGATCGAAAGACGAAACCGCGCCCCAGGAGCTCGTGCAGAGCGCGCTCCGGAGCTCTGTGGCGGAAATTTTGAAGGGAACGTGGTGGCTTCCCACCGCCTCTGTATGTACCCAATAAAGTGCTAACACGACCCTCGGGCAGCAGGGGGTATGTGGCGAGCACACGGAGGCACAGTCAGGCCGCCGTGATATCGCCCTTCCGGACACCCCGTTTCGGTAGCCGTTTAGGGATTTTCAAACAGCGTTCTCCTCGAACGATATCGGTGTCGAAACACCGCTCTGACAGCGCTCACAGCTGTGGGTTAAAACCGTGAATGACCTGGCGCGACGCCTCGCTTCGCCGAGGTCGTCGCGGCGTGTGAGCGCCCTCCCAGGCCGCCTGCTGGTCTCGAGCGCGGCTGGCGCACGCCTCGGCCTCCGCCGCACCCCACCGCGTGGCGGAAACGAGCCGCGGCGGCCACGGAAGAAAGCGTCGCCTTGGCTCGACGTGGTGTCGCTCGCAGCTGCTCTCGCCGACGGTGAGCCTGGCTGCCCAAGCACTGTGAGCCGACCGGATGTGAGCCAGCACTCGCGCTGAGCCACTCGAGCTGTCGCAGGCGTGCACGAGTCGGCACGGGCTCCTTTCTCTGCGCTGGCGGACGCTGTTTGGCGCTGCGTGTTGTTCTATCACGGCGCCGCTGCACCACCCGCAACCGACTCCCGCTGCGGAGGGCGGCGCACTCCGCTCTAGGTGGCACGCTCTCGGTGGCACGCTCTCGGTGGCACGCTCTCTTTGGCTCGCCGAGCAGCATATCGCCACCACCGCTGGATCCGTGCGACAGGTGTGTGCGCATCGCAGCTGCCGAGGGCTAACATGTCCACGCCCCCCTCAACGTGTGGTCAGGAGCGAGTGGCGACACACTCGCTGTCAATACAAGTCAGGCAGCTGGCCTCGAGCAGTTCGAGCCAGCCTCGACCGAGTGTCGCGCGTTGAGGGAGGCGGCGCATGCTGCCGCTGGCGCCTCCATCGCCACGAGCCTCGCGGCGGCGGTCGCGACGCACCTTGCGGCGTCTCTCGGGGTCATTTCTACGGCGTGCGACGCCGTGTGAGGTCGCCGGCGGCTGCATCTCTGCCGCTGTCGCTCCGCCGGCTGTGACCGAGTTTCGGGCGTTGAGGGAGGCGACGCATGCTGGCGCCGGCGCCTCCATCGCCACGAGCCTCGCGGCGGCGGTCGCGACACACCCAGCTGCGTCTCTCGGGGCTACCTCTACGGCGCTTGGCGCCGTGTGAGGTCGCCAGCGGCCCGCATCTCTGCCGCCGTCGCTCCGCCGGCTGTGACCGAGTTTCGGGCGTTGAGGGAGGCGACGCATGCTGGCGCCGGCGCCTCCATCGCCACGAGCCTCGCGGCGGCGGTCGCGACACACCCAGCTGCGTCTCTCGGGGCTACCTCTACGGCGCTTGGCGCCGTGTGAGGTCGCCAGCGGCCCGCATCTCTGCCGCTGTCGCTCCCCCGGCTGTGACCGAGTTTCGGGCGTTGAGGGAGGCGGCGCATGCTGGCGCCGGCGCCTCCGTCGCCACGAGCCTCGCGGCGGCGGTCGCGACACACCCAGCTGCGTCTCTCGGGGCTACCTCTACGGCGTGCGACGCCGTGTGAGGTCGCCAGCGGCCCGCAACTCTCTCCGCGACCGATCCCCGGGCCCTGCTGCGCTGGCTGCTGCAATGGATCTGGCCCTCTCTGGTGCGCTACCCGTGTCCGGGTGGGTTGCACTGTCATGTCAGGCATGCTACATGGCCCCTGGAGACTGCCTTGCAGCTGGAGGCTGGCTGGGGACCCTACCTAAGCTCCACAGAAGGCCTGGAGGCTCTTCCCGGCCTGCCCCGAGAGACCGGCTAGGGGAGCCGTGCCGGCACCAACTTTAGCCGTGAATATCTCCAGATCCCCCCATGAAACAAAGACCAAACTTCTCCCACATAGCCATTAGGACCCAGTAACTAAAATATGATGGGAAGGGCAATTTGTTATGAGCAGAAAAAGAATGGTGGCAGTGGCCCACTATGGCCCACTAGGTAGGTAAAGGGAGAGGACCGTGAGTTGAGGAAATCGGAGGACGCGACCCACTTCGCCACAGACGGTCCCGCGCCTCGCCACTATGACGGGCACACGCCCCGCACCGTCCGCTGTGTGCCCGTCTTTGTCCGGAGTGAAAAGTCCAACGCGCTCGTCGGTGGCGGCTTCCTCCAACCTGCGCCGCGCTCGGCGAACCTCGACAGCGCTTTCGGTGGCATGCACCTCTTTGCGACAGAAGCCTGGAGAGCAGCTCCTCTGCTGCTCACACACTCTGCACAGTTGACACAGCCTACTGTGCGGCTGTCACAGCTGTGACAGCGATGGGCTCGCCCTCACTGGCCCTCAGTCACTTGTGCTGCGGCTTGTGTGAGCGACACTGCTCGGCGACTGCCGGCACACTGTGAGACCATGGGTGTGAGGTAAAACCACGCTACCAGCGCTTGGTCACATCGGCCCTGAGGTCAGATCCTTCTACTCTGTTGATGACAACACTTGTCTACTCGCTGGAGCCGAGCAGGAGGGCCCGGCGCACAACCCCTGGTCAACTCAGGGTCCTCTCCCCGTAGGTAGGTAGAAAGGTGAAGAACAGCCAGGCTCGGACTGGACACCAACGCGGTATGGGTGGACGCTGGACAGATGATGACGACACGCACGAGCGACACACAGACACAAACAAGCTCACAAGACACACAGCCAGCGGGCTGCCACACACCCTGAGTCGGCAAACACATGACTCAAGGCCATATCCTCCCTGTCGCCCCCCCCAGCACTCCACGGTGCCAAGAGTACAAACAAGGGCACAACGACACAACAGACGACAGTAAGTGACATGCGAGGCTAGAGCAGCTTGCTCCACCTCTAGCAATCTCGCCGGCCGGCGAGGCACGGACGAGACTGTGTGTGGGGTCTAGTGAGGTGTCTATGGACGCCCTCCTTGTGATTGACTTGGAGTCGGACGATGAGGCGTTTGCGGAAGACAGTTATTACGACGGTTACGACGACTGCCTGGGCGGCTCGGACAGCTGCGACTTGAGCAGCGGCAGCGGCGGCGGCGGCGGAGATGACGACGGCCTCACTGCTGCCGACGACAACGCCAGCGGCAGCGCTAGTGGCGGCAGCGAGCTGTCGGAAGAGCAGCGAGCTCAAATCGTGGCTAACAAGAATGCGGCGTTGGACCGTCGGGATGGGCTCCACCCCACCGGAGCCGTGTGCACGGGTACATGCATTTGACGCACCACCGATCCGCCCATAGGCCGTGCGTTGGGCGGATTCGCACCGCCCGCCCGGAGTCGTCGAAATTGACTACATCACTTGCGACTGGAAGATGAGCGGTGCGCGATGGTCCGCGAGAGAGGGAAGAGAAGCCTTCCATGAGTATTCTCGGAAGCTCCTAGGCGCGCAAGACCCGCGCGTTTGGCGGCAGCACTTCTCGCTCCACTCGGGGCGGCCGTTCTGCCTCCGTGCGTGCACGAGCACGAGCCGCGGCCTGACTCGCCCTTCTGCTCCGAGGGCTGCGCCGCAAGCTACAACGTCCGCAACAACATCCGCAGCTCGCAGCTCACCGGCCACGGGCACGGCTGCCTTGGCCTGTGATCTCTCCCAGTCTCTCTCCCTTCCGCTCGTGAGCTGTGGATCCCCGCGGGAGGAACCGAGCTGAAGCCACTGGGGAAAATTTCATAAGTCGATTTGTACCGGATTTTCAAGATTTTGGCAAAAGTGCGAAACCGAAAATGGCGTTTAATTTTGCGCCCCTGCTGTCCGCCGCCTGCGGCGGCGCTGCGCGCCGCCAGCGCGCGCTGCGCGCCGCTGGCGCGTTTTAAGGGTGCGCCGGCGCTGCGCGCCGCTTAGGGGTGCCTGCGGCACCCCTAGCGCGCGCTGCGCGCGCGCGTTAGGGGTGCGGGGAGCACCGAAAAAATGCCTATTTTGGCAAATCAAGGGAGTACCTCGCCGTACGTGTTTCTCGTCAACCTGGCGGCCGACTGGGGCAGGCTCCCGATGAAGGATGAGGAGGAGGTGCGCGCACTCTGGCGCGAGTACGTGGCGCGCGCGTACGAGGCCGACGTCTTTTCCGACGGCGACGCCACGCGCAAACCGAAATATCGCCGCAAGCGGCCGGCGGCCGGCGCGGCGGCTGCTGCGAGCGGGAGTGGCGGCGGCAGCGGCGCGAGCGGCGCCGGCAGCGGCGGCGCGGGCGGCGAGGACCCGCCGCCGCCGCTGCCCGGCCGCCGCGTCCGCGTATGGTGGCCGGCTGAGAAGCGCTGGTTCCGCGGGCTCGTGCTCAGCAGCAGCGCCGCCGAGGGCCACACCATCAAGTACGAGGACGGAGAGGTGCCGCCGCGAGACGCGCCCCGCCGCCCCGCCGCGCCGGGCGGGCCGGCCTCGTCTCACGCCGACCCGCCCCCGCCCTCCGCCCTCCGCTTTCCGCGCAGGTGCTACGCCACCTGATGGAGAGGGAGGGCTGGCGGTGGGACTACGTCGAGACGTCGGGCCGCGTGGCGCGGGCGGCGGGCAGGTCGTCCGACGCGGCGAGCAGCAGCGGCGGCGAGGGCGGCGGCGGCGGCGGCGGTGGCTTCAGGCGCCCCGCCCCGCTGGCGGTGCAGTTCCCGTGGGAGCTCTCCGGCAGCGCCGAGCCGTCGCCTGTGGAGCCGCGGCCGCCAAAGCCGCCGAAGCCGCCAAAGGAGTGGACGCCGTCCCCATCGTGCGAGGCGTGCGCCGGCAAGCACCGGCCGCACACGTGCGGCAAGGTGAAACGGCGGTGAGGAGACGCGCGGAGAGGAGAGGGAGAGCGGCGCGGCGTCGAGTCGCGGCGACGGGCCGCCATACACAGCTTAGTGACCAATGCATGATCCTCGACATTGATGCATGATCCTCAACATTGAAACGTTTCAAAAGATGGTTTCCTATAGAGCTAGCTCTCTACGTGAGATAAAGTTGCCTTGTGGCGCTTGTCAGGAGCGCGCGGCCGCACACATTGCTCGGCCCCCCCCCCGGGCCCCCCCCGCCCCCCCTGGCCTGCACGCTGCACACATCTAAAGTCACCCTGCTGCTGGGGGGGGGTGTCGTGGAAGACCCCCCCAGTGCAGAGACTCGTGGTCAGACCCTCCGGGCCCTTGATTTTACGCCTCATTTCGAGCATTTTCGAGGGGGAAATCATCCTGTGGAGCTATATGAGCATTGAGACTGGTCAGATTCTCCAAGATAGTGGACTTTCAGCCACGATTTCACAACTTTGGGGGCCAAAATCGGCTCTCTGGCGGCTATTCCTATGATCAACCGTGATCATTCGGGAAGCCGGTGCTAATAGAGACTAATAGAGCCGGCTCCCAGTTTCCGCACTGCTGCGCGGCGCACGGTGCCTCCGGGGGGCCCCGCCTAGAAAAAAGAGCTCACGCACGACAGGAGCAGTCACACCACTCCCCCCCCCCCCACCCACCCACCCACACACATCCCACTGTGTCACCCGGAATCCATGTCACTCTTACGGATTTGCTGCAAGATGGCGCGCGATTTCTTTTTGACGCCCACACCGATGGCTTCCCACCGCATCGGCGCCCGCCTGTCTGGCCTCTCGCCAGAGCAGCTTGTCGCCTTCATCGACGAGCAGGCGCCCCTCTGGAGCGCCGCCGCAATGCGCGTGGCGGAGGAGCACGCCGCACGGCTCGTGGAGCAGCCCGAGTGGGTGCTCTCCGAGGTCCTCCTCTCTCCGGACCTCGCCCCGCACATCCTCGCCCAGCTGCCGACCACGGAGCACGCCGTCAAGGGGACATGCCGCGCGTGGCGCCGCGGCTGGAAGGAAACGCTGAAGAAGCGCGAGAGGCCGCGCGTGCTCGTGTTTGGCGGCCAAGACAGAGAGGGCGAGTTCCTCAACTCGCTGGAGCTGTACGACGCGTCAACAAACGAGTGGGAGGGGGAGGCTGTGGCGCCGATGCCAACGGCACGAACGAATGTCCGCACGGCGGTGCTCGATAACAAGCTGTACGCTGTGGGAGGTCGCAACAACTACGGCGACGAATACTTCAGCTCGGTGGAGCGGTACGACCCGGCGACGAATGCGTGGGAGGCGGTCGCGCCAATGGCGGAGGCGCGGATTAATCACGCCATGGCGGTGCTCGACGGCAAGCTGTACGCTGTGGGCGGGTTCAACGACGACGACGACCTCAGCTCGGTGGAGCGGTACGACCCGGCAGCAAACGCGTGGGAGGCGGTGGCGCCTATGGGGACGGCGCGGATTGCTCACGTCATGGCGGTGCTCGACGGCAAGCTGTACGCTGTTGGAGGCTTCGGCGCCGGCGCCCTCAGCTCGGTCGAGCGGTACGATCCCGCGACGAACGCATGGGAGGCGGTGGCGCCGATGGAAGAGGCGCGGAACTCTCACGCCGTGGCGGTGCTCGACGGCAAGGTCTATGCTGTTGGCGGCTACAACGACGACGACGGCCACCTCAACTCGGTCGAGCGGTACGACCCGGCAGCGAACGCGTGGGAGGCGGTCGCGCCGATGGCGGTGTCGCGGGCTTGTGTCGGCATGGTGGTGCTCGACGGCAAGCTGTATGCGCTGGGCGGCGAGAATGTGGAGGTCGAGAACGTCGACGTTCTCAACGCGGTAGTACGATTCGACCCGCTTACGAATGCTTGGGAGGAGGTTGCACCGATGGCGACGGCACGGACAGCGCTATGTGCTGCCTTGCTGTAGCTAGGCCGCGGACGATGATGGTTGATGCGGGCGCAAGCCTGGGTCTGCACCATCGTGCATCGAGCACCTCGTGCACTCACACGAATAGTTGGTGGATAGCACAACGTGGGCGCGCGTGCGGCTTGCCCCTCGTCATCTTCCCCCCCGTCATGTTAAAAGTGAGCAGTCCACCTTCGCGCTTCGGGTATGTTCTTTACACGTTTTTAGTGCCTCATCACATACTCTGAAAATAGAAAAAGAAAACGCGCGAGCTTGTCGTGCGCCGGACTAGGTCCAGCCCTGGGTGGCGCAAGATCTGACGTTCTGTGTCTGTAAGTATAAAGATGAGAGTGAGGTTGAACCGGACCCAATCAAAGTCGGCGGGTTTCCAGGGGGGGGGGTATGACGAAAAACGGCGGGCGCATTTGGGCACATGATGGGGAGAACTCTGTGGTGGACCCGCTGGGCGAAAGGACTAAGGAGCTCGCAGTTCGTTGTGCCTCACGATGTCATCGAGCGGAGCGAGTGCGAGCGCGGCGGCCAAGCAGCGGCACCAGGAGCAGCTGCGAGCTGACACGAGCGCGCTCGTCGATGCGGCGAGGGGGCAGAGGCAGATGCCTGAGCTGCCGCCGTACGTGCCAGAATTTGACCTCGCGTTCATGTCTCAGATGCTGGGCGGTGGAGCCGTCGCGGGCTGGTCGGCGGCGCAGGCCGAGGAGCTAACGCGGCTGGTGGTCGGGCTGGCTCTCGTGAAGAAGAAGAAGCGGATGCCGCTCGCGGAGGCGCTGCCGCGGCTGGAGGCGCTTGTCGAAGCGGCGGGGGCGGTGGAGGAGACGGCTGGGGCCGAGGAGCGCCAGTGTGACCTCTGCTACGACGCACCGCGCTCGGTCCGCTTCGCGTGCGGCCACGCGCTGTACTGCGAGGCTTGTGTGCCGCGCGTGCTGGAGCGCGACACCAACTGCCCGGCTTGCCGCCAGCCGGCGCTGCCCATAGCCGCAACTGGGCGGCTGGTGGCGGCGCAGACGACGTTTGTTCACCAGCCGCCCTCGCGCACCGTGCCCCAGGCTCAGCCTGCAGGCGCCACGGCGGCGGTCGGTGGGCGAGGGGGGCGAGGGGGGCGTGGACGTGGCGGGCGGGGTGGGCGGGGCGCAGGGCGCGGCGGCTCTGCTTAGTGCTCTTACGCTTCATGACACAAAGAATTGCAGCGGCAATCTGCACGCTCAGCGCAGGCCGAGCTTTACAAGCCACACACGAACCTGCTCGCTGCTGGCTGCGTGCGACAGCCAAACGCTCTGTCTCTGTGTTTTATGTTTGCGCGATCTTCCTTCTTCTCGGCTCGCGCACATGAACCACATGTACGTAGCTTTACTAGGAATTGGCTGACTGCGACGTGCGAGCTCCGCTCTCGCGCGGGCGGAAATACAGAAACAATCGTGACGTGCGGCGGTACACAGTTGATTCACGAACGTGCGGCGGCCATCCAAGGGAAGCTGCAGCGTGCGGTGGAAATTGACTCTGGCGCGCCGGCCCCGACGTCCTCCCACTGGAGCTGGCCGCCGCCGCCGCCGCCGCCGCCCAGCTCCTCCGAAGGGCTCGTCGCGGCAGCGAGATGGGCGAGCACCTCCTTCGCGGCGCGCCCGCCGGCCTGCACTGCGCCCTCCATGTACCCCGTCCAGCTCGTCGCCGTGTCCGTGGACGCGAAGAAGAGGCGTGCCTACGTGCTGAAGACACCAGGCTCGGGGCGGGGTTACGGTGTCGTGCAGCGTCTTCAGAGCACCGCTTGAAGGCGAGGGTTCGAATCCAGTGAACACGGCGGAATACGGCCGAATGCGGCTGAGTAAGTGTCCTCCCGAGCGCCAGTTGGAATACAAGAATACTTATTCCGATAGGGAGGCGGGCCCCGCCGCAGCGATCGGCGGCGCCGACGACCTCGCACGGCCGCGCCAGCGCGACGTTCCAGGAGGGCGGGCCGGCCGGCTGCAGCCCGGCGGGGACGAGGTCGACGGGGCAGCCGCGCGCGAAGCCGTCCTCGCTCCACTGCCTCTCGAGGAACTCGACGCACTGCGGGGGGCGCGCCGCCGCCTCGCTGTCGCGCCCGCTCGCAAGCATGCGGCCGACGCACGCCTCGAGACGACGCGCGCCCGCCGCTGTTCGGGGCTGAGCTCGGCGGTGGCGCGCGCGAGCTCCGCCGTGGCGAAGGCGACGAGCACGTGCAGTCGCCGCTGCTCGCCGTGCGCCTCGTGCACGTAGTCGAACGTGGCGAAGATGGGCCACTCCTCGCTCGCGTCGGAGCAGATGCTGCTGCCCGAGAGGCCGCCGCCGCGCCACCACGCCGTCTCGTAGACGAGGACGAACTTGCTGTACGCGCCTAGCCTCGGCATACCTCGGCATACCTCGGCTGATCCCGCGACATCGCCTCCCCTGCCCCTCTGCACGCGCCAAGCGCGAGCTGCCCGACGAGCTGCCGCCGGCGCTCGGGGAGGCGGGGCTCGAAGCAAATGCTCTCGAGCGCAACCTTGGGAGAGAGCGCGACCACGACGGCCCGGGCTCGGAGGGTCGGGCCGCCGCCGCGGCACTCCACCCCGAGGAGCGAGCCGCTGGGACCGACGGCCACGACTCGCTCGGCCTGCGCTCCGAGGCGAACCTCCCCACCCGCCGCCTCGACCGCCCCGCGGAGCCGCTCGCTGAGCTGCTGCGCCCCGCCCCGCAGGGTCGAGTCCTGCGCCGCGCCGCGGGTCTCGAGGAGCTGCACCAGCCCGCCCGCCGCCTTGACGTACGAGAGGAAGAAGAGCATGCTGATCCTGTCGGGATGGGCGCCGAAGACCATCCCGTTCCCGACTGCAGCGTCTCCTTGGCTGTGGCGGTCCAGAGAGCAGAGTGCGCCCTCGGCCCCGCACGCCGCGTGACGCGTGCGCCCTTCACTATCTGCGGTTACCGTGCACACTGTCTGTAAAGCACGTACTCAGGCCGAGAGAGGGAAGTTTCTGCAAACGCGCGAGTTCCTTCCTTAACCCCGCACACATACGCCACGTCCCCTTTCGCTCGCTCCCGCGCTCCCCCTCCGCGCAGCGGCGCCAGGCCCTACGGCGGTAGCGACGAGAGGAGCGCCTTGCACGTCTCGAGGTACGCGAGCCGGTGGCTCTGGTTCTGGTGGAGCGGCACGATGCCAAAGTAGTGCGACGCGGTCAGCTTGACGACGTCGTGCATCTCGACGCCCTCGTCGGCGTACTCCGCGGCGACAAAGGTGGCGAACTCGCCGCGCAGCTCCTCGAGGATCTCGGCGTCTCGCTCGTTGAGCGGCTGGTTGAGGATGATGAAGTCGTAGCCGAGCAGCGACTGGTACACCTTGGACAGGTCGTACAGCATGTCGCCCTGCAGCGTGAGCGTGCTGCCGACCTCGCCGCGCATGTCGAGCAGGAAGACGGAGGGCGCGTCGGTGAGCAGCACGTTCGAGAAGACGGGGTCGCCGTGGATGACGCGCGCGTGGCGGAACCGCCTCGACGCCATGTAGAGCTCCAGCTCCGAGCAGATCTTGGCGTGCATCTGCGGCGCCGTCGGGCAGAGCGACTTGTAGAGCGACTCGTGGGTCGAGTAGCGCTTGCGGAGCTTGGGCAGGTAGTTCGCGCCCAGGTCGACCTCAGTCTCGGGCAGGAGCGAGGCCGGGTCGCCCTCGGAGGAGTGCAGCCGCCTATTAGGATGTGTCTAGGAAGTGTCTAGGAAGTGTCTAGGCCACCCCCTCGGAGGAGTGCAGCCGCCTCAGCGCAGAGAGGAAGTGTCTAGGAAGTGTCTAGGAGGAGTCTAGGAAGTGTCTAGGAAGTGTCTAGGAAGTGTCTAGGAAGTGTCTAGGAAGTGTCTAGGAAGTGTCTAGGAAGTGTCTAGGAAGTGTCTAGGAAGTGTCTAGGAAGTGTCTAGGAAGTGTCTAGGAAGTGTCTAGGAAGTGTCGCCTCAGCGCAGAGAGGAAGTGTCTAGGAAGTGTCTAGGAAGTGTCTAGGAAGTGTCTAGGAAGTGTCTAGGAAGTGTCTAGGAAGTGTCTAGGAAGTGTCTAGGAAGTGTCTAGGAAGTGTCTAGGAAGTGTCTAGGAAGTGTCTAGGAAGTGTCTAGGAAGTGTCGCCTCAGCGCTGAGAGGAGCAGCCGGAGTCGGCCGGGCGTGAGGCAGCGCGACCTGTTCACAGCTGCAGGTGTGAAGAGACGCCGTTCACAGCCTTGAGCCGGCCGGGCGTGAGGCAGCGCGACGTGACGAGGTGCGAAAAGGTGACGCCGCTCACGCGCTGCAGCGTCATCGAGGAGACGTTACCTGTTCACAGCTGCAGGCGTGAAGAGACGCCGCTCACGCGCTGCAGCGTCATCGAGGAGACGTTACCTGTTCACAGCTGCAGGCGTGAAGAGACGCCGCTCACGCGCTGCAGCGTCATCGAGGAGACGTTACCTGTTCACAGCTGCAGGCGTGAAGAGACGCCGCTCACGCGCTGCAGCGTCATCGAGGAGACGTTACCTGTTCACAGCTGCAGGCGTGAAGAGACGCCGCTCACGCGCTGCAGCGTCATCGAGGAGACGTTACCTGTTCACAGCTGCAGGCGTGAAGAGACGCCGCTCACGCGCTGCAGCGTCATCGAGGAGACGTTACCTGTTCACAGCTGCAGGCGTGAAGAGACGCCGCTCACGCGCTGCAGCGTCATCGAGGAGACGTTACCTGTTCACAGCTGCAGGCGTGAAGAGACGCCGCTCACGCGCTGCAGCGTCATCGAGGAGACGTTACCTGTTCACAGCTGCAGGCGTGAAGAGACGCCGCTCACGCGCTGCAGCGTCATCGAGGAGACGTTACCTGTTCACGGCTGCAGGCGTGAAGAGACGCCGCTCACGCGCTGCAGCGTCATCGAGGAGACGTTACCTGTTCACAGCTGCAGGCGTGAAGAGACGCCGCTCACGCGCTGCAGCGTCATCGAGGAGACGTTACCTGTTCACAGCTGCAGGCGTGAAGAGACGCCGCTCACGCGCTGCAGCGTCATCGAGGAGACGTTACCTGTTCACGGCTGCAGGCGTGAAGAGACGCCGCTCACGCGCTGCAGCGTCATCGAGGAGACGTTACCTGTTCACAGCTGCAGGCGTGAAGAGACGCCGCTCACGCGCTGCAGCGTCATCGAGGAGACGTTACCTGTTCACAGCTGCAGGCGTGAAGAGACGCCGCTCACGCGCTGCAGCGTCATCGAGGAGACGTTACCTGTTCACAGCTGCAGGCGTGAAGAGACGCCGCTCACGCGCTGCAGCGTCATCGAGGAGACGTTACCTGTTCACAGCTGCAGGCGTGAAGAGACGCCGCTCACGCGCTGCAGCGTCATCGAGGAGACGTTACCTGTTCACAGCTGCAGGCGTGAAGAGACGCCGCTCACGCGCTGCAGCGTCATCGAGGAGACGTTACCTGTTCACAGCTGCAGGCGTGAAGAGACGCCGCTCACGCGCTGCAGCGTCATCGAGGAGACGTTACCTGTTCACAGCTGCAG
This sequence comes from Emiliania huxleyi CCMP1516, assembly GCF_000372725.1. Lineage (NCBI taxonomy): Eukaryota > Haptophyta > Isochrysidales > Noelaerhabdaceae > Emiliania > Emiliania huxleyi. Next base: position 68,691 of record NW_005198852.1, read on the forward strand.
GCGTGAAGAGACGCCGCTCACGCGCTGCAGCGTCATCGAGGAGACGTTACCTGTTCACAGCTGCAGGCGTGAAGAGACGCCGCTCACGCGCTGCAGCGTCATCGAGGAGACGTTACCTGTTCACAGCTGCAGGCGTGAAGAGACGCCGCTCACGCGCTGCAGCGTCATCGAGGAGACGTTACCTGTTCACAGCTGCAGGCGTGAAGAGACGCCGCTCACGCGCTGCAGCGTCATCGAGGAGACGTTACCTGTTCACAGCTGCAGGCGTGAAGAGACGCCGCTCACGCGCTGCAGCGTCATCGAGGAGACGTTACCTGTTCACGGCTGCAGGCGTGAAGAGACGCCGCTCACGCGCTGCAGCGTCATCGAGGAGACGTTACCTGTTCACGGCTGCAGGCGTGAAGAGACGCCGCTCACGCGCTGCAGCGTCATCGAGGAGACGTTACCTGTTCACAGCTGCAGGCGTGAAGAGACGCCGCTCACGCGCTGCAGCGTCATCGAGGAGACGTTACCTGTTCACAGCTGCAGGCGTGAAGAGACGCCGCTCACGCGCTGCAGCGTCATCGAGGAGACGTTACCTGTTCACAGCTGCAGGCGTGAAGAGACGCCGCTCACGCGCTGCAGCGTCATCGAGGAGACGTTACCTGTTCACAGCTGCAGGCGTGAAGAGACGCCGCTCACGCGCTGCAGCGTCATCGAGGAGACGTTACCTGTTCACAGCTGCAGGCGTGAAGAGACGCCGCTCACGCGCTGCAGCGTCATCGAGGAGACGTTACCTGTTCACAGCTGCAGGCGTGAAGAGACGCCGCTCACGCGCTGCAGCGTCATCGAGGAGACGTTACCTGTTCACGGCTGCAGGCGTGAAGAGACGCCGCTCACGCGCTGCAGCGTCATCGAGGAGACGTTGCCTGTTCACAGCTGCAGGCGTGAAGAGACGCCGCTCACGCGCTGCAGCGTCATCGAGGAGACGTTACCTGTTCACGGCTGCAGGCGTGAAGAGACGCCGCTCACGCGCTGCAGCGTCATCGAGGAGACGTTACCTGTTCACAGCTGCAGGCGTGAAGAGACGCCGCTCACGCGCTGCAGCGTCATCGAGGAGACGTTACCTGTCACAGCG
>NW_005198851.1:0-1778 GCF_000372725.1 Emiliania huxleyi CCMP1516
CCGGCGATTCAATGAATGGCCCGCCCGCGAGCCCCCCCCGGGAAGCGGTTCCCCCAAGGTTTCCCAGCCGGGACAAGGTTCCACGTTCCAGCCCACTGCCCCGCCCGGTGATGCAAGGTGGCGAGTCCCAGCAAAGCAGGTCGACGCGCCAATCAATCGATGCGCGATCCGCCACAGAGGGCGGATGCGGGCGGATTTGGCGGGGCGGAGCGCTCCCCCGGCGCCCTGCAGCAACGACGCGGCGAGCAGGGCCACGCCCATGATCGAGTGGGCACTTGCGAGGTGCCTGCTCTCGTCGACCATGAAAAAGGCGAGGGTGAAGCCCGCGACGGAGAGCATCAGCGCCGCCGCGAGAAGCGCCCTGTGGAAGCGGAACCAGGCGGCCGGCTTCGCCGACTTGGCCTCGCCAAGGGAAACCTTGCCGAAGCGAGCCAGCAGTACGCCGGCCGGAGCTAGCAGCATCCAGGCGAGTCCCATCAGCAATGAGTGCGCAAAAAAGCTCATCGCGGCGCGAGGCAACCCTGGGATGGTGAAGTCCACCCCGCTGGGCGCAGCCGGCGGCGTAGGCGGTGTCGGCGGTGACGGCGGCGTTGGTGGTGGGGGAGACGGCGGCGGCGGCGGCGGCGGAGAAGGAGGAGGTCTCGGCGGAGGCGGCGGTGCCTGGGGCTGGCCGACTGGGATCCGAGGTGGCGTCCTAGGTGGTGGCGGCAGCGGCGGGGGAGGAGGCGGTGGAGGCGGCAGCGGAGAAGGCGACACGATGCACGAAGGCATGGATCGAAACGTCATCGAGTTGGCGTCGCCGGCGAGTGAGATGTCATCATCAAAGGCGGGAATTCCGCCGTCCCTGGTCCACAAGCAGCACGGGTCGCCGAGCTCTAAACCGTTGCTCTGGCCATCGCCATCTGTATCGGCGTTGCAGAGGGCCTCTGTCCATCGGTAGCCCTCGGCTGCCAGCGCAAAGCGGAACTGCGTCTGCCCGCAGCAATGGCCCGTGTCCTGTCCATTGGCGTAGCCGTTGGGCACGTAAGCTTGGTAGGACGAGTAGGCTTGCGAGGATTGAACGCTCAGCGAGAGCATCCAGCAGGTGACTGCGAGACGGACGGCGACCGACCCTCAGCTCGCGTTCCGCGGAATTCATACCCTCCACGGTGCGGCGGATAAAACGCGCACCGCCGCGGCCGCCAAGCTGCAGAAACGAGCTTTTAGTGCTTATGAGCATAAGCACTGGATTCTCATGCGCGCGGAGCGCGCCGGTGCTCTACCCGGACACGCGCGGAGCGCGCTAGCTGGACACCGCACGCGCGGAGCGCGCTAGCTAGACACACACGCGCGGAGCGCGCTGGCTAGATACAGAGACACGCGCGGAGCGCGCCGCTGCAGAACACGCGCGGAGCGCGCCGCTGCATGGGTAGGCGCGGAGCGCCGCCACTCGAGATTGGGCCTGTGGGTGGGCCGATTGGTTCCTGCGTGTGAGTCAAACTCTAAATAGAAATCGCATCTAGCAACCCCACAACCCTCAAAATTTTCTTCGGGGCGCGCTCCGCGCGCGGCGCTCCGCGCCTACTCCTTGAGCGTCGCATAGGCACTGGTTCGCACATGTTCTGCAGCTTGGCCGCGGCCTCGCAACAAGGGGAATCCTCGCCCAAGGGCGTAAAATAGGACATCTTTTCCCACGGCACATCACTGAAAGAGGAAGCTCGTCTCGCGGTCGGCCACCATCCGCGCGGCGCGAGCGTCCCCCACCAGCCGGCGCAACGGCTGCAAGTCGTACTTGCTGA
>NW_005198850.1:0-1778 GCF_000372725.1 Emiliania huxleyi CCMP1516
TCACGTAAGGGCGGGGACGAAATTAGGGCTCGGAGGGGTCGATCCTCTGAGCCCTCCGAGCCCTCCGGACCCCTCCGTGCTCCGAGCCCTCCGAGCCCTCCGAGCCCTCCGAGCCCCCCGAGCCCTCCGAGCCCTCCGAGCCCTCCGAGCCCTCCGAGTTCCCCGACCCCGGCTCGCAAGCTCGCCTCCAACAACCCCTCCGAGCACTCCATCCGAGGGCTTGAAGGGCTGCCTCGGAGGGCTCGGAGGGCTCGGGGTTCCGAGCCCTCCAGACCCCTCCGAGGCCTACTGTGGAGCCCTCCAGCCCTCCAAGCCCTCCAAGCCCTCCGAGCCCTCCAGGCCCTCCAAGCCCTCCGAGCCCTCCGAGCCCCCCGAGCCCGGCTCAGCGGCTCGCCCCTCCGAGCCCTCCGGGCACTCCATCCCTTGTGAGCCCTCCCGAGCCCTCCCGAGCCCACCAGCGCCACCCTCGGGCCTCTCTGCCCTCCGAGCCCTCCGAGCCCTCCGAGCTCTCCACCTCTCCCAAGCCCTCACGAGCCCTCCTACGCCTCGCTTTTGGCCAGCTCTCCCAGCCCCCACCCCTCCGAGTGCCCTCCTGGGCCCTGCCGCCTGACACCTCTATCGGTGGAGGGCTTTTTAGGTCACGGTACACACTCCCGCCCTCCCGACCCCCCTCCACACCCCTACAGCGGCACCCCTACCCCTCCCGCCGTTTTAGGGCCTACCCACCCGCACTCTATTTACCTGCGGCTTTTGGGCTACATCTCCTACGAACGTGCTACGAGGTCCCACCCCTACGAGCTCGAGGGCTCGAAGAGCGCTCTCGAGCTCAAGAACCTGGTGCACCGCGGCGATGAGATTCGCCACGTCCGGCCGGCACTCGAGCAAGCCACCAAGGTCCAAGCCAACGCGCTCTTTGCACAGGTGCGAGAGCGCTTCGACCTCAGCGTCGAGCACAAGCTGCAGGCGTTCTTCCCCTGTCGCCGAGAAGTAGCGCCGGACGCACCGGCACCGCCTTCAGTTTTAGCATGTCAGTTTTGTGGAGTCTCGCTTTGTTATACGAGCCCCGTTACACTTACCTCGTGTTTGTTTGTCAGTCTTGCTTGTTTGAGAGAGAGATTTGTGAAAACCAACAAGAAATCACGACTCTCACAGTGATTTGGGCTCGGCAGCTTGTCAGCCCTCAGCCGAAGCTGGGGCCGGTCCCGTAGCCGAGAGAGCCCGCGCCGTTGAGTTCGACGCTTGTTTCTTGTTTGTTTGTGCTGTCTGAGAGAGACTCTCTCTCTTGCTGTCTGTGGTCAGTCAAGAAAGAAAAAAAACTCAAGAGAAAGCAGGGATGGGAGGACGGCACGCCGCCACCACACAGGGATTTTAAGGAGAGGGGTGTGGTGCGCTAGCCAGTCAGGCTGTGCGCCAAGTGCGCCCGGCCGGTCACCTTCTTCTCTCGGTCTCGCGGCCAGACTGCCCCCCTAGATTTTAGGGTCTGAGAGTAGATTTTAGGGGAGTCTTCCAAAGCCACACAGAAGCCCCGTGGGGGGTCCCCTGACCACACAGGCAACACTAAATGCCCACGAGAGCTACCCGAAGATATCTGGAGCCGTCACTTTGAGTGTGGGCCGCGGCCGGGGCCCTCTGGCCTGTCAGTGCCGGCTGCGGCTCCGCGCAGCGCGGGCCGCGCCGCTAGAGACCCGCCGCGACACACCGTCACACCGTCGCTGCGTCTCATCCGGTTCCAAGCCAGACAGTAGGCCCAATAGGAACAAGAAGACACCTCTCACTTA
>NW_005198849.1:0-1778 GCF_000372725.1 Emiliania huxleyi CCMP1516
CCGCCCCGCGCCTTGGCGTGGGTCGGTAGTACACGATGCGGCGCCCAGCAGCTCTATCATGCGTCGCACCCGCAGTGGCCGAGCCGACCGCCGCTCGAACTGGCGCCGAGTGGCTCCCAGATCGAGCGTGGCAGGTTCAGTCGCACCGTCGCGGGGCGAACGCGAACCGAGCCGTCGCCGTTTGCCGCAGCCGCCGGCCCCCAGCCGTCAGCCGTACAGCCGTACAGCCGTCAGCCGTCAGTTTGCAGTTGCCGTTGCTGCCGCCCCCGCAGCAGCAGTGAGCGAGCTCCTGCGTCGTGTTGCCGACCCAGTGTGGACGCGCCCCCCCCAGCGGCGAGCGAGCGTTTTTGGAATTGGGTCGGCCCCCCCGCGGGCGGACGGCCCCTGTAAACAGACAGCCTGCACCGCCCACTTGTTAAAAATCGTAGCTTGGGCGGTAAAATACAGAGGGGGACCCCTTTCTCCCTATATAATACAACGTGTGTGTATGAAGAACAGGCTCGGACTGCCCCCGAGGGTTTTACCAAGCTGCCAACCCTTTTTTCGCCCTGTGGGCAAAAGACCACCCCAACCAACCAACTGTTTCCGGGCCCGAGTGCGCGAAGTGCGGGACCAGCCACCCAGCGCCCCCCCCCCCCCCCCTGTGAAAGCACGAAGAAATCTCTCGGAAGTGTCGCGCGGGCCGCGAGATCTGCGAGTGACCTAAGGCTGGGCGCCCACGATGCCCGTGCTTTGCGACCTCATCGGACCTGGCGCACCACTGGACGCAACGACTGCCTCAGTGATCGGCCTACCGCGCGCCGGGCCTCGCGGCAGCCCGTGGCGGTTCGTGCGCGCTGCGCTGCCGCATTCGCTCGCCAGCGAACTGACCAGCAGCACCGACCGCACCACGCTCGGGAGCTACGTGAAAAACATCAGTGCCATACTCGATCAGCGCAAAAAGGCCTCGCTCGAGCGGCAGCCCGTGCCACCTCGTAGCCACTTTGAGGAGCAGCGCGTCTACAATCGAGAAATCAAGGGCGAGGTGCGCAAGAAGTTTAAGGCGGCACTCGCGGTGACGGCGGCTCGCGACCCCATTGCCGAGAGGGCTAAGGCAACAGCGAAGGCAGCAATTGCCTCGGTGCTTGCCACGTACAAGGAAGGACAAGGCGGCTGTGTAAAAACGGTTATGTGTGTAATATGTGTGCGGAGAGTGCGGGACCAACCAACCAACATCTGGAGGCCTGGAGTGCGCAGAGTGGGGGACCACCCAACCAACCCAGGGCCCGGAGTGGGAGAAAAGGGTTGGCAGCTTGGTAAAACCCTCGGGTGCTGGACACCAACGCGGGGACGCGGGACAGAAGATCGCGCCGCCCCACCCGGGCCGGAGTGTTTTCGCCAATTGATGCACCGGCGCTACCAGCTCGCCTGTGCGTCCGGCCTCGCGGCGGTCGTATGCGTCGAGACGAGGAGACGGAGCGCGCTCAGCGACCCGCTGCCCGCTGAGTACTCCGCCGCCAGCGCGCTCGAGTGGCGGTACAGCTTCTCTCGCGATGCCGTCGCCAGCGCCTGCCCTAGCGCCAACCTGACGCCGCTCGAGCTGGATGACGAATCGCGCGCGTGCGCCGCAGCGCGCGACCGCACCATTGTGCACGCTCTCGCGTCTGGGCTGCTCCGCCTCGCCGGCTTTTCGCAGTACGACCGGCAAGCGCTCCTCGATGCACCAGAGATGCACCTGCTGAGCACGCCAATGTGGCGGGCGCTGCTCGGCGAGGGAGCCTGTGGCGGCCGCGCCCTTG
>NW_005198848.1:0-1778 GCF_000372725.1 Emiliania huxleyi CCMP1516
TGATTCTTCTCGCGATTCTTAGACGCGTGGCGACCGGTGCGGGCAGGCGCGCTACTACACCTCGCAGGCCGACGTGACGGCCCTCCTCCCGCGGCTCGCCTCGGCCGCCAGCTGTGAACGGCGCCTCTTCACGCTCAGGCTGTGAGCAGGCCCTCCTCTCGCGGCTCGCCTCGGGCGGCGGCGGCGACGAGGTTGCGCTGGCGGCGGGCGGCGCGGCGGACGAGGCAGCTGAGCCGCGGCTGCCGAACGCGATGGAGCGCGCGCAGCTGCTGCGCATCCAGTCGCGCCTCAAGCGCTGCCTGACGCCCGCCTTCTGCCTCGACTACGACGGCACCCTCGCCCCGATCGTGACAAACCCCGCCGCCGCGCGCCTCCCCGACGGCGTTGCCGCGCTGCTGCAGCAGCTCTCGGACCGCCACCCGACCGCCATCGTCTCGGGCCGCGCCGTCGAGAAGCTGCAGGCGGGGCGGGGCGTACAGCGCCTGCTGCTCACGAGTGATCAGTGGTCACTAGTCCACAACTATGAGCAGGCGTGGGTGGACGTGCCCGGCGTCTACTACGCGGGGTCGCACGGCTTCGAGATCCGCGGCCCGAACGGCTCGCAGCTCAACTACACGGTGGCGGCGCAGCTCCTGCCCGAGGTCCGGCGCGCGCTCGAGGTGCTGCACGCCAAGCTCGCCCCCATCCCCGGGGTGCAGATCGAGGACAACAAGTTCGTGGCGAGCGTGCACACGCGCAACGTGTCCGCCGCCGACCTGCCCGCCGTCGACGCGGTGGTGAACGGGCTGCTCGAGGAGCAGCCGCTGCTGACGCGCACGGCGGGCATCCACGTCATCGAGGTGCGGCCGCAGATCCACTGGCACAAGGGCAAGGCGATGGGCTGGCTCATCAAGTGCATGTGCGAGATGCTCGGCCTACCGAGCGGCGCAGACTCGCGCAAGGCGACGGCGATGCCGATCTTCATCGGCGACGACGTCTCCGACGAGGACGCCTTCGCCGAACTGCGCGGCGGGCGCGGCATCCCGATCGTCGTGCGCGCCGAGGCGCCGCTCCGGCGGAGCACGGCGGCCGAGCTCTGGCTGCGCGACCCGCAGCAGGTGGCCGAGTTCCTCGCCATGTTCTTGAACAGCTGAGTGAACGTGTGTACACTCGTACCCCCTCCGGAGCGCAAAATAAAACTTAAAAGAGGGGGGTTGTGCGCCGGGCCCTCCTGCTCGCGGCTCCAGCCGTAGAGGGAGCGGACCGTGAGTTGAGGAAATCCGGGGATGCGACCCACTTCGCCACAGACGGTCCCGCGCCTCGCCGCTATGACGGGGACACACCCTGCACCGTCCGCTGTGTCCCCGTCTTTGTCCGGAGTGAATACTCCAACGCGCTCGTCGGTGACGGCGTCCCCGGATTTCGCCGCGCTCGGCGAACCTCGACAGCGCTTTCGGTGGCATGCAGCTCTTTGCGACAGAAGCCTGGAGAGCAGCTCCTCTGCTGCTCACACACTCTGCACAGTTGACACAGCCTACTGTGCGGCTGCCACAGCTGTGACAGCGATGGGCTCGCCCTCACTGGCCCTCAGTCACTTGTGCTGCGGCTTGTGTGAGCGACACTGCGCGGCGACTGCCGGCACACTGTGAGACCGTGGGTGTGAGGTAAAACCACGCTACCAGCGCTTGGTCACATCGGCCCCGAGGTCAGATCCATCTACTCTGTTGATGACAAGACTTGTCCCCCGGCCGGCACCGAGCAGGAGCTCCCAGCGCACAACCCCTGGTCAACTCAGGGTC
>NW_005198847.1:0-1777 GCF_000372725.1 Emiliania huxleyi CCMP1516
CCGGCGCGCGCGGCGGCGAAGGCGGAGGAGGCCAGCGCGCGCAAGGGCGGAGACAGAGGCGCCGACCCCCGCGGCCAGGACGAGGGCGCCGCCGGCGACGCCGGCACTCGACGCCGCCGCGGCGCCCCAGGCGGCGCCGGCGGCACCGGACGCGGCCGCCGCGAGCGTCCCCGCACTCCCCGCCGCCGCCGCGCCGCCCGCCGCCGTCCCTCTCGACGAGCTCATCGCGGCGACCGACGGCTTTGCCGAGGCGCGCAAGGTGGGCGAGGGAGGCTTTGGGCGCGTCTACCGCTGCGGCGCGCTGCCGTCGCTTCCGCGCGTCGCTTGCGGGTTCGCCATCAAGACAGCGCTGGTCGGTGTCGGCGCCCAAGGCCTCGCCGAGCTGCAGAGCGAGGTGCGCACCCTCAGCGCGGCATGCCACCGGTCCCTGCTTCCCCTGCTCGGCGTCTGCTTGGCGCCGGCGAGAGCGTGCCTCGTCTACCCCCTCTGCCGCGGCGGCAGCCTCGAGGACCGCCTCTACCGCGCTCCAGCCGCGCTGCAGCGGCTCCGCATGCTCGGCTTCGAGACGCCGCCTCAGCCGCTCTCCTCCGCGCCGCACGGCTCCGCGTGCTGCGCGACGCGGCGAGCGCGCTGCACTACCTGCACACGCGCTCTCCCATGATCCTGCACCGCGACGTTTCGGCGGGCAACATCCTGCTCGACGAGCGCGGCAACGGCTACCTCGCCGACGTGTGGTCCTCGCGCGCGGCAGAGGCGACGGCCGGCGGCAGCCAGCAGGTCTCGCACCTGTCGACGCAGCGTATCTTTGGCAAGCCCGGCTACATGGACTCGATCATCATGCACGACGGTCAGGCTTCGCAGCTCACCGATGGCTATGCGCTCGGCAGCACGTTGCTCGTCGCCCTGACCGGCCGCGGCGCTCTCGGCTTGCTCAACGCGTGCGACGATGCGCTGGAGGAGCCCGACACGGCGGAGAGCATCGCGGCGGCCGACGCGGGCTGGTCGGCGGCGCAGGCCGAGGAGCTGGCGCGGCTCGTGGTTGGGCTGGCTCTCGTGAAGAAGAAGAAGCGGATGCCGCTCGTGGAGGCGCTGCCGCGGCTGGAGGCGCTAGTCGAGGCGGCGGGGGAGATGGAGGAGACGGCTGGGGCCGAGGAGCGCCTGTGTGACCTCTGCTACGACGCGCCGCGCTCGGTCCGCTTCGCGTGCGGCCACGCGCTGTATTGCGAGACATGTGCGCCACGCGTGATGGAGCGCGACAGCAGCTGCAATAGGGCGTCGATTGCTTTGCTGCTGTGTCTCAGCAGCGTTTGGCTGCCATGTGAGTATAAGAGTCGCACGGAACGGTGTCAACAGGATTAGTTGATCACGATATATAATAAACACGTGCATGGCTCGCGCGAGCTTGTGCTCTGTGCGTATCCAATGAAAAAGTAAAAAGATCCGACAGAGACCCCGCGCCTCCAGGCGTCCTCGCGCTGTGAGAAGCGATACACCCGCCCGCCGCCGCACGCCCGCGCCTAAGCCCACTAGCTCAAGACTGCGGTAGAAGCACGTCGCGCCGTCGCAATCGGCGCCACCGCCTCCCACGCATTCGTACCAGGGTCGTACCGCTCGACCGAGCTGAGGATGATGCCGCCGGCACCCAGTCCGCCCACAGCGTACAGCTCGCCGTCGAGCACCGCCACGGTGTTAGCACTCCGCGCCGTTGTCAACGGCGCCATCGCCTCCCACGCGTTCGTCGCGGGATCGTACCGCTCGACCGAGCTGAGGATGCCGT
>NW_005198846.1:0-1777 GCF_000372725.1 Emiliania huxleyi CCMP1516
CTCGTTATAGGCGGTGCGATAGCTGGTATCGAGCATGGAAGAGCTCCTCAATTCTGGTGCGAGTGACGGGCCGTGGCCGACAATGGCCGACGCCGACGAGCCAGTAAATCATGCATGGTGCGGTGCCTCATACATCTGCGCCTGGCGGCGGCGCAGCATAGCCAGGCCGGGAATTGTCGAGACGACGAACATAACCGCAATCGCGGCGAGATAGCCTGACGCGCTGCCCGCCTCCGCGGGTGCTTCGACGCCGAAGAACACATCAAGATCGCCCATCGCGTTGATAAAGGCGTGGATGCCGATCACCGGCCACAGGCTGCGCGTATAGGCTGCAATCCCGGCGAAGCCGATCCCCAGCAAGGTGGCATAGATGACCTGCGGGACAACATCGCCGAGCGGCGCCTGGAAGATGTTGTAGGCATGTGCGAGGCCGAAGATCAGCGCCTGCGCGAGCCCCGCTTTGACCAGCGCATTGGGCTGCGCCTGCCAGGCACGATAGAGGTAATAGAAACAGAACCCTCGCAGCAGGATTTCCTCGAACAGACCGGTCGATATGCTGCTGGTGTCGGTGTCGTCGAGTGAGACTGAGAGCGCGATAGCCGCGGAGAGTAGAGTGACACCTAGCGAGGGGCAGACCTCTCGATGATGGACGAGCCATGGCGCCAGCCAGGCGGCAGGCGAGTTCACACGATCCCAATATATCAAACGCGCCATTTTAGCGCGCCAGCACGACTTATACGTCAATTACGCCACCCACGATAACACTTTCGATGTTTGTGAGTGTTCCGACGGGCGTTGATCGAATCCCTTGTGCGACAAATCACGACTCCCACCGAGCCGCGCCGCGCGGCTCACTGCCAGTGTCCGTCACTCGCTACCACCGACACCCGTGCGTGTGTCTCACTAGAGAGGTGAGATGGCGTCGACATCTTGAAACGGATTCGTGCACGCAACAACCCCACGCAAGGACGGGCCGCCAACAGGCGAGTCACCGACAGCTCAGTGCTCACGAACGGCCCTCCACACTCCACACTCGAGCCGTGTCGACTCGAGTGAACGTCTCTTGCAACAAGCTACCACCCAGCGCCGGGTGCGCCAGCGTGGCTGTACCCGTGGCAGTACCCGTGGCCATACCCGGCCGGCGCCACGCCCCCGTACCCGCCTCCCCCCACGTCGTACCCGCCCGTGGGCAGCGGCGCGTACCCCGCGACCGCCGCAGCGCCGTAGCCGGCCGCAGCGAGTGCGTGCTGCGCGTGCTGCGAGTGCTGCGAGGGCGGCGGCGTGGCTGCGACGTAGCCCGCTGTGTGACCTACGGATACGGCAGGGTGTGTGTATCTCTCTCTAAGGCAGGGTGACCTCCTCCACACACACGAGGTGGTCGGGCAAGGGCCAGGCGACCCTCGCGTCTCCACGTCTAGACGACAGGAGCCCCGGGGCATTCAAAGTGCAAGGTCCGGTGCGCGTGGGTGAGCGGTGTGTGTGTGTGTGTGGCATGGAGAGATATGGGGAGATACGGGGAGATACGGGGAGAGATGGGGAGAGATGGCCTGCAGCATAGCCCGCGGGCGGCGGAGGCGCTGCCGCGAGAAGAGGCTGCGAGAGAGTCTGGACAGACGTCTCTGCCGCCCACCGCAGCGCCTGCAATCTCGGGGGATCTCGGGTCACCTCGGGCAATCTCTGGAGACAGGCCGTCTCCGCCGCCCGCCGCAGCGCCTGCTCCGCCTGCGGTGTTTGCACCGGCCGCTGTGAGCTCCCCATACCTCCCCATATCTCCCCA
>NW_005198845.1:0-1776 GCF_000372725.1 Emiliania huxleyi CCMP1516
GCGTGCTGGGGTAGCGGCGCAGGCCTGCTGCGCGAGCGGAGCCCCAGGGGGGGGTGGGGGGGGGGGGGGCCGCTCGCTGGTTGCTCTCGTGTAGGTCTCGAGGTCTCGAGGTGGATATCCTTTGGCCGCGTTGGGTAGCCCTCCTTTTGGTATATATACTGGACCTAGTCTGCATAGACCATAGTCCACACGTACGCGGGCGCGGGGACACGACCCATAGTCGTGGCCGTGTCCCCCGTCTTAGAGCCCTAGCGGCGAGGCGCGGGACCGTGCAGTGGCGACTCAGAAAAGTAAAGGCGGCCGCCTGACAGGTGAAGGGTCGAGATGGGCGGCGCCCATGGCGCCCTAGCATGGGCCTCTACTGACGAGGCGATCTCACTTTTCTGCCCCGAGATTGCTCTGTGGACGGCGGAGCTATTCTCGCGTCCACACCACACCTGGCTCCAACGTGGACACGCCCATAGCTGGGGACACTACTAGGTCACGCATGGCATCAGAAGTTTTATCTCTGGGCCCCGAAAGGCATCTCTAGCAGCGTCGTTACGCATGCGCCCTCCCCTCCTGGGCGCATACGCCTCACGTCTCGACAGAGCATAAGCCCTTGGCGTGTGACGAGACGAGTTCTTCGCCATCGCAGCGAGCAGCAAGCCACTCTCCGCAGCAGCCGGAGGCATCGCCGCAGCACTGTCTGCGCCGCGGTCCCGCACCCGTCGACGAAGCTCCCCCCGCGGAAGACCGCGCGTAGCGACGCCTTGACGATCGAGATGAGCGCGCTTGAAGCTCGCCCACCTACTGCCCCTGAGAGTTGGTTACCGAGTGGGATCAGCTCCCCCCCTTGGGATCTCTCTCTCTCTCTCTCTCTCTCACTGGCTGCGCCGCGGTCCCGCACCCGTCGACGCAGCTCCCCCCGCGGAAGACCGCGCGTAGCGACGTCTTGACGATCTAGATGAGCGTGCCTGAAGCTCGCCCACCTACTGCCCCTGAGAGTTGGTTATTGAGTGGGATCAGCTCCCCCCCTTGGGATCGAAGCCGCCACAACCTCACACCCAACATCCCAGGCGGGATCAGAAGGGGACTCCACACCGGACACCGCCCGGGCACAGCCCCCCTACCCGTCGGATCGCACAGAGGGCCCCCTCGGAGCAGCCCACACACAATCACACACACACACACACACAATAACACGCCTGCGTGGATCGCGTCACACCAATCCTCGCTACCCAACGCGGCCAAAGGATATCCACCTCGAGAACCTCGAGAGAACACAATAACAGAGACGAAAAAAAGGCGGCGCTTCTCAGGTCGTTCCGCCTCGCCGCCTCCGCTCCGCCTCCGCCCTCGCCGCATGCCGGGCGCGACGCCCGACACCCCCTGCCGCGTGCATCGGCTCGTCGTGCGCGGCGCAGAGCAGACCCACGAGTCGGTCATTCGCAACGAGCTGCGCGCACTACGCACCGCCTCTAACCTCGGCGAGATCCACGCGGCCTGCGCCGTCGCGGCGGCCCACCTCGAGTCGCTCCAGATCTTCGAGGCGGCGGACTTCGCGGTGGATCGCGCGCGGGCCGACGGCTCGCAGGGCGACATGCCGCTGGCGGACGTCGTGGTCACCGTCTCGGAGAGGCAGCGCCTTGCGACTGCCTCAACCGGAGTCCACTCCACGGCGGGCGAGGGGTCGATGGACGCCGAGGTGCGAGTGCGCAACCTGTTTGGCCGCGCGGAGGTGCTCGGCGTCGAGATGGAGGCCGGGCAGCACAAGAGCAACACCTTTCGGCTGTA
>NW_005198844.1:0-8773 GCF_000372725.1 Emiliania huxleyi CCMP1516
GGGAGGCGAGGGCGCCGGAGGGCGCTGCGATGACGCAGTGGCCGCGCCGCCCTTTGGGCATAGCAAACTCTGTCCACTTGTATGGCGGCGACGCCGGCGGCGGAAGGGGGGGAGGCGGCGGCGGAGGCAGCGGTGGCGGCGAGGGCGGTGGCGGTGACCAGCAGCCCGTGAGAAGAATGCCCTTGCACACGCCCTTCTCCAGACCCGACGGCGCCACACATAGCCGCCACCTGTCTTTGTCGGGGTCGGCCCACCGCCGCCCATTATAGTAGTAGAACCTGCTGCAGTTGTTTTCCGGATAGCGGACGTCTTTGCAGGCGCCCTCGGTGAGTTCACTGCGGCCGGCGAGTTCACTGCACGACGGCGGCGGCGGCGGCGGCGGCGGCGGCGGCGGCAGTGTTTGGCTCTTCGCGGATAAAGCCGCGCTGATGAGGGCTGAAGCCATCGCGTCGGTATCAGATCGCCAGCTCGCGCGCGGGTTCGGCAGGTAGGCAGGTAGCTTGACGGCGTTGACGGCTCGAGGTGTGAAGAGACGCCGTTCACACGTCATGCTATGAGGAGAGCCCTATCACGCCATGAGTGGGTTTTTCTTTTCTCTGTGTTAGTGCCAGTTCGCCGCGAGTCGTGTTGAAAATTCTTTTCTCTTCTCCACCACCAATTCGCGGTTCTCGAGGTTCTCGAGGTGGATATCCTTTGGCCGCGTTGGGTAGCGAGGAATGGTGAGATGCGATCCACGCAGGCGTGTTTTCTGGCGGCCGACCGTCAGTGCGCGGAGTTGCCCCTTCTCCGACTGCCCCGGCTAGTACACGTGTTTTGCGGGAGTGACCCCATGCGTCAAACCCGAGACCTAGCGCGGGTGGGTTGGAGGGGGGCGCTCGCTGTAAGGAAGGGCGGTGTAAGAAGCCGATGTGTGTCTCGCGCCTTGCGGGGGGGGGAGCGGAAAGGAGGAACCTCTTCCCAAGAGCACCACTCTTGGAGCGCCGCCACTACCACCCAGAGCGCTGGCAAGCAGCGCCGGGCAATGACGGCTTACCGCCCACCCAGCCCCCCCTCGGCACACCCCGGCAGCCAATGTGTGACGGCTCGAACCCGCTAAGCCATCCCGCAAGCGGGATAGCCCGCCACTCGAACCCGCAAGCGGGCGTACGAACCGCGAGCGGCTCGCACTCGTGACACGCAGGCGTCCGACAGACGGCGCCGGGGCTAGGCGACCGAAGAGGAACTACGGCAAGAACCGCACACCACCCGCTGACGAGCGCTCGCGGAACTGGTCCGCGGCGCCCGCCAGGGGCGTGCGCGAGACAGGGCTCAAAGCCCTTTTCTGTGAGCAGGGATTCCCTCCCGGCGGGGGTTGTGGCGGAGAGCCGGCATGGGAATCGCCGGCCCCCACCCAGGGGGCGCCCCTGCCAGGCGCCGTAAGCGGCGCCCGACACGCGACAGGGGCGGGTGCCCCCACCCCAAGGGGTGGGGGCGGGGTCGGGGCCCAAAGTGATTCGGCCTATCGCCTCGGCAACGGCCGGCGAACTTGTCAGCAGCGCCAGAGGGCGCAGCGTCGACTTCGGCGCCGAAGCTCCGTGCTCGCGCTACTGCCGCCCGACCAGCCGCAACAGCCGTTACCAAAGTTAACGCGGGCTAACAGTTGGACTTGTTGGTTGAAATCCTCAAAACGTTGTTCAAGTGTTCTCCCCCAGCCCAAACTGTTTCCTTACTGATAACTGTGTGTTACTGTTTTGTTGTTGTTCAGCGGTCAGCAAGCAGGAAATGCCAACCCCCCGGGTAAAACCCGAAAATACCTGGGTTTTACTGTTGTTCTGTTGTTCTGTTGTTCTGTTAACACTAGCAACATTGCTCAGCTCCCAAAAATGCCAGCTCTAGTCAAGTGTGTGTAGCACCTTTGGCCCCGAACGTAGGTCACCACACTCGCGGTAGCCAGGTAACCCCCCATACCAGTAGCACCAGCCATGGCCTCAGAGAGCGCGGGCGAGGGCGCTGGGAGCGACACGGACAAAAGAACATCAAAAGTCATCATTTCCACAACCCACCCGAGACCCGTATTTGCAACTAGTCGCGACTGCCGAGCGCGACCGCGAGGCGCGAGCCCCGCGCGGTCCGCGTCGTCGGCCGTCGATCTCGTCTCATGAAAGAGGAGAGCGATGTCGGTGTCGGTGAACAGCAGAAAAGTTCCTTGATCTCTCCACTACGAAAAAGGCCGGTGGGGAACCCCGAATTACGTCCTCTCTAGGTGACCTGTGGGAGCTCCACAAACCAGGTTCACTGTGCCCGCGACCCGGGTGTGCGCCAGACTTGTGTCGCTCGAGCCTCGGAACGAGCCGCGCGCGAGGCGTTCGCAGCACGGCGGGCAGCCAGGCACGCGCGCGCGCCGCTGCAGAGCATGGGGTGCGGGGCGAGGCGGCCGGGCATGCTCGCGCAAAGGCCAACACGCGCCGCATCGCGCGGGGGCGCGGGGCGAGGCGAGGGCGTGACAACCAGCGCAAATTTCACGCGCTCCCCCGCCCCCGCGGCTTCTAGTGCTTGTCTGGCTTTATGAGGAAGAAGATGGCCGGGTTATTGTTCGCAGCGTCGTCCGGGCGGTGCAGCGCACGTGCGATGGACCTCGAGACGGCCGGCGCAGCGTACATGGAGAACGTGACGAACGCCTTAGATCGAGCAGTGCGAGCAAGCCACGCCATGAGCTCTATGCCTTCGCCGCCCGGTTGCTTCTCCGAGTAGAGGAGGTCGAGCCGGTTGCCGCTTGTGGCCTTGGCCGCTCGGCGGATGCAGTCGACCTCCGTCCGGAGAGTGGCGAGCGACATGTCGGTTTGACAGTGCTTGAAGGCTGGTATCATGAACGGCGAGAAGATGTCGTGGACAAAGACGGGGAGAGGGTGCGAGATCGCCGCCGCCGCCTTGCGGAGCAGCCGGTCGGTGTAGAGCTGAGCGAACGAGTTGCGGTGGAGGGCGTCAATGAAGAGCAGCTCGGCGTCGAATGGTACATCGTCCTTATCAAGCGCGGCGATTGCGTCACCCTGAACGAACGACCATCGGTGCTTGAGGACCGACGGCGCGAACGAGCGATTCACGAAGCTCGGTGTGTAGTCGTGAAGGTCGTACGTGGTCAGGTGGCCGTGGCCGTTGCGCTCGAGCGCGGCAAGGATCCATCTCGTCGACGAGCCGCAGAGGGCGCCGATCTCGATCGTCTCGGCGGGCTTGTGCTCTCGGATCATGATGTACAGCATCGCCGCCTCCACGGCCCCTATCTGCCCCTTGCAGACCAGCCCACTCTTCGCCTTTTGCGCCGCTTGCACCTGGATAAACTGCTGTGCCTGCTGCCTCTGCGTATCGAGCTCGATACGGTACTTTTCCACGAGGCCCGTGTAGTGCGCGGCAACTACGGGCGCGTCGGCCTCGCTCAGCGGGTCGAGCTGCTCCTTCATGAAGAAGCTGGGCTTGTTTTGGACGGTCAACCACGGAATGCCTGGCATCATCGCCACAGCATGCCACAGCATCTTTGCGCGCTCTTTACCTTTTTTTTAGCGTGCACACACAGAGGCGCCGTGTAAGGTTCCGAGGTGGATATCCTTGCCGGTTGGGTAGGAGGTCGTGTGTGTGAGTGAGTGTGTGTGTGTGTGTGTGTGTGTGTGTGTGTGTGTGTGTGACGCGATCCACGCAGGCGTGGTTTCTGACGGCCGACCGTCAGTGCACGGAGTTGCCCCTTCTCCGACTGCCCCGGCTAGTTCCCCAGGCTCGCCGGGTTTCCCCTACGTCACCTAGGACCTAGCGCGGGTGGGTTGGAGGGGGCTGCTGCAAGGAAGGGCGGAAATAAAAAGAAAATATATCAAGAAAAGCTAGTATGGCGTGATAGGGCTCCCGCGAGCTGGCGATCTGATACCGACGCGATGGCTTCAGCCCTCATCAGCGCGGATTTATCCGCGAAGAGCCAAACACTGCCGCCGCCGCCGCCGCCGCCGCCGCCGCCGCCGTCGTGCAGTGAACTCGCCGGCCGCAGTGAACTCACCGAGGGCGCCTGCAAAGACGTCCGCTATCCGGAAAACAACTGCAGCAGCTTCTACTACCATAATGGGCCTCATATCGACCCCGACAAAGACAAGTGGCGGCTATGTGTGGCGCCGTCGGGTCTGGAGAAGGACGTGTGCGAGGGCATTCTTCTCACGGGCTGCTGGCCACCGCCGCCGCCGCCGCCGAAAGCTTGCCAGCTCGCCATCCCAGCGCGCGCCCAGACCCTAGATCCGGGTGGACGGCGGGAACACTGGCGCTTGCTAGCGGAGCAGCACGGCCTCCGCTCGCTGGTCGTCGAGCGGGCCGTTGGACCGGCGGAGCTGTGGCAGTACGTGCCAGCCGGTGTCCTGCACTCGCTCAATGCCACCCTCGTGCCCAAAGCGCTCAAGCAGGCGCACAAAATGCTCGGCATCTGGGCCACCAATTTACGGTTCCTCGCTTCGGTCGCTGCCAGCAACGCAACGGCGATCTTCATCGAAGATGATGCCTCTCTCCAGCCGAGCTTCTGCGCTGGCACCACGGCCGCGCTGCGCCATCTACGGTCGTCCAGTCCCTCGTGGACACTGCTCTTTCTGGGACACTGCGGCGGCACTCGCGTCCGAAATTGCACGCGCATCCCTTCCCCCCAGCGAGGTGAAGAGGGCAGGGCACGGTGCCTCTGCCGGGGCGGCGCGTGATGTCGGGCCCAACGGTGGCGCAGCCGGCCCCGCGCACAGCGGAGAGGCCGACGCGCACCACGTGTAGGTTCTCCAATGTGCACGCACGCCTACATTGCGAGCGCGTTCGGCGCGTCGCGGCTGCACGGCCTGCTCGCGGAATGGCCTCGCAGCTACGCTGAAGCGATTCTCCGCACCGCGCGGCCGGGCTGGGAGACTGCTGGCGTCGCGCCGAAGAGGCGACACTTCCACGACACTCCCACCACGACACCTCTAACTTCCGCGGCTACACTTCCATGACAGACCGTCCTCGTGGGCAGGTGCGCGTCTCGCAGCGCGCGGGCACTCTGACGGGGCTCTGCTCTAGACGGGTGGGGCTTGCACGGCGGGCGGAGAACACGGGCACTAGACCAGGGAGGACTGGGAGAGTGTGAATGGAGGGACACGTGTGGTTCAGACGGGGCTCTGCCTCGCTGCTTCCTCGCCCGCGCAGAGCAGAGAAGCCCCACACCCGCCACCCACCGACCTGTGTGCTCTCATCACCCTGAGAGCCGCGCATCATCCTAGGCGGCACTCGAAGCGGCCTGTTGACATCGCGCACGACGTGCGCGTCGCGCAGCTCATAGGCGCGGGAAAGGTCGAGTGGCCAGCACTGCCCCACCACTGCGTGTGTGTGTGGAGAAGTTTTACCTTACCTCACCTTATTCCTTAGGTCGACGCCCACGTGGTGTGGCCGCAGGTGGCGCTGCAGCCGTGGATGATCGCGCCGAAGAGCAGGATCCAGCGCGGCATTTCAGACATGAGGTTGCCACGCGCGTGCAGCTGAAAATCTTCGGCGACGGCGCGCCCCGCGAAAGCGTCGGCGTTCGGCGCACGGCCTCTTTTATATTATCTGGCCCGTCCCAGCTCCCACGACCCCGGCTAGTCGCCGACCACACCCACAAAGAACCCTGCACAAAGACCGCAGGGCGGGGACCTGTTCCTTTTTACCCATCTCCTAGTAGAGGTGTCCGTTTTATTTATTTATTTCCCACCCCTGTCCCGTCTCGGGTAGTCCAACATGTAAAGTCGAAGAACCAGAGTTAACAACGAGAAGGCGCTCTAAAAAAAAGCGCACCCAGAAATGGCTCTCTATTTGTTGGGGCTGCGGCTGGTGCGAGGCCTTTAGCGACAAAAAGAATTTTACGAAAACCTCGCTCAACACTGGGCACGGGACACTGGCGCGCACTGGCACTAACACAGGTACAGGGTACACTACGGGGCGCGGAAGCTCCGTGCTTGCGCTACTGCCGCCCGACCAGCAAACGCGCCGCACGGCGCGCCGAAGCAGCTTGTTGCGGGCGGCGCTAGTAGCGCCGCCGGCGACGACGCGGCGAGGCAGAGCTCGCGACGGGAGAGAGACGGCGCGAGTGGGCCGCCGTCCGCAACACTCTTGGAGTGTGTGGAGTGTGCAAACAGCCAACACCAAAGCAACAGCGAAGCGACGTCACATTACAGCAGCAGACGAAGGTGAAGGCTTCAACCATGATAGGAAGGTGAATCATAGTCGAACTTGTCTCTGAACTTCTTCTGCATCAAGGCAGAATACTTGCACAGCTTAATCCCGCGCTCCTTGCAAGTGACCTTCAGGTGGCGCGGCTTTCTTTTGTCCGTAATAAGCTCCTGCACGCGCAACGGAAGTACTGAGTATGGGCGCATGGGAGGGGCGTGGCGAGTCGATGGGGCGTCTCGCGCCTTCAAGCTCGGCGCGCCCCCCTCCTTGAGGGCGGCGGCCAGCGCCTTGCAGCCCTCGTTGCCAATCTCGTTGCTAGAGAGATTGAGCGTCTCGAGTTGCGGCGCTGCCCCCTCCTTGCCGAGGGCGGCGGCCAGCGCCTTGCAGCCCTCGTCGCCAATCTCGTTGCTGGAGAGCTCGAGCGCCTCGAGCCGCGGCGCTGCGCCATCCTTGAGGGCGGCGGCCAGCGCCTTGCAGCCCTCGTCGCCAATCTGGTTGTCAGTGAGAATGAGCGTCTCGAGCCGCGGCGCTGCCCCCTCCTTGCCGAGCAGGGCGGCGGCCAGCGCCTTGCAGCCCTCGTCGCCAATCTTGTTTTCGAAGAGACAGAGCTCCTCGAGCCGCGACGCTGCACCGCTCGCGAGAACCTCCGCCAGCTGCGCCGCCTCCGCGTCGCCCCAGCCAAGGCTGGCGTAGATCAGCTCGGTCGCGTTGCCAAACTGCTCCTCGAGGATAGCACTAGCATATGCGCCGAGTGCGCACACTGGGCCCACATAGATGTGACCCGCCCACTCGAGTGCGGCGCCCGGATGCTAGTTAAAGTGCTTGAGAAGACACCACGAACGCGGCACGGCCCGTTTTGGATGTCTGCGGAGATTCTGTCTTAGCACACACAGTGAGTCATTCGGAGTCATTCGATGGCCAGAGTGCGATTGTGTGTGCGGGAGTTGGTTTGTGTCGGGAGGGAGGGGCAGGCTGCTCACCCACGTGCACCGGGCCAGTGCTTGCACTTTGAATGCCGTGGGGCTCCTGCCCGTGACCGGGTGTGGAGATGCGAGGGTCGCCCCCCCTTGCCCCACCACTTTGTGTGTGTGGAGAAATTTACCTTACCTTACCTCCTCCTGTAGCTCCCCTACTCTGATCGCGCTCGCCCCGTATCCGTGTCCCACAAACAGCTCGTAGTCTTCTTTCTGCCAGTTTATGTGTCTCTGGAGCTTCCTGTCGTTTAATCGTGTCCCGGCTCAAAATTCTTTTTACGCGAAGGTTCATGTTCGCACGCACGAGCGCAGCAGCGCGCCTCCTCCGCTGCGGCGGCGCCCGCGCCCGAGCTGCCGGGCGCTCCCGGTCGCTGAGCGGCGCGACGGAGGTTGCTGCGCTCGGCATCCCTGCCCAGGTGGTCGTCGCGGCGCAGGCCGCGACCGGCGCTCCGTGGTGGCTTGCGATCGGCGGCACGACAGTGGCGCTCCGCGTCGGGATGCTCCCGCTGCTGTGGTACCAGCTGGCGGAGACGCGCCGCTTCGGCGCCCTCCGGCCGCAGCTGGCGGCGATTCGCGACGAGTGCCGTGCCATCGAGCCTCCGTCTGCGCGCGCGGCGCAGACGTTGCTGCGCGGGTGGCGCTGCTGCCGCGCGGCGTCCGTCCAGCCGCTCGCGATCGTGGCCGTGCCGCTGGTGCAGATCCCACTGCTCATCTGGTCGCTGGTGGGCATACGACGGATGGTCGACGCCGGCGTCGCCCCGCTAGAAGAACAAGAAAGACCGCCGCAAACCTCTATCTTCCGGCTAGCGCGCGAGAGGACACGCTCTCCGCCGTACACCCGCTGTGTTCGGGGAGAAGGCCCGCCTTGTTGCGCGGTAGGCTCGCCCCTCACCGAGCAAATGCGCGCCGGAGGCCCGGGCACACGCCCCAGAAGCTGAAAACGGGCTCTCCTATTCCAACGACCGCTCGAGAGGACACATACTCCGCTGCGTTCGACCGTATTCGGCTGCATTCGACCGTCTTCGGCCGTATTCGGCCGTATTCACTGTATTCGCAGCCCCTCGTACTCACGCGGTGCTCTGAATATACCTTCTCGCCACCATGTTCCGCCGCGATGTCTGTCGTGTGCGCAGGTGGACCTCAAATTAGTTCACTAATGAATTAACTGATTGAGACACATTTGATACACATTTGAGTCACAACGAGGCTGGCAGAGGGACCTCACCCGTTAATTAATTACTTAGTTAATGAGTTGATACACATCTGAATCACAACGTAGGCTGGCAGAGGGACCTCACCGCGCCCCATGCGCCCGGCCTCCTGCCCTTGGTGTCGGTGGCGCTGATTGTGGGCAACCTGCAGCTGGCCACTGCCGGCAGCCTTCGCCTGCCCGCCTCTGCGCAGCGCCGTGAACGGCGTCTCTTCACACCGCCCCTCCTGTGAGCAGGCGCCGCGGCTCCACCTCTTCCTGGCCGAGCTGTGAACGGCGTCTCTTCACACCGCCCCTCCTGTGAGCAGGCACCCGCTCCGGCCTCTTCCTGGCCGTGCGTAACGGGCTGCAGGCCTCTCCCCCCCCCCCCGGTTGTTATGGAATGGGATCGAGAGCGGCGTAACGCCCGATATGGTTTGGCCTG
>NW_005198844.1:9056-11313 GCF_000372725.1 Emiliania huxleyi CCMP1516
ATCCCAAAATCCGCCTTTTCCCTCGCACAGCAACTAGCGGCGCGACCTCCAGGGCCGCTTCCAGGGCCGCCACCACCACTGCCACCGCCACGGCCTCCACCGCCACGGCCACCGTCGCCGCAGCCACAGCCACAGCCGCAGCCACAGCCTCCTCTCCCCCCCTCGCCGCGTTGGCCGCGGCTGCGCCGGCCGGCGGGGCTGCTCTCGCGCGTGCAGGGCCGGCGGCGGGCGCGGCGGCGGGCATGGCGCTTCGTCCGACAAATGGAGTTGAAGGGGTGGCGGACGCGGCGCCTGAGGCTGCTGCTGCTGCTGCTGCTCCTACTGCTGCTGCTGCTGCTTCTGCTGCTGCTTCGGTCGCGGGTGTTGGAGCTGGTGCTGCGCCCGACGTGCCTTCGCTGGTGGGGCGGTCCAAGGAGCTCCTCAAGGCGAGGCGGCCGGCGGAGGCGGTGGACGTGCTATGGCCAGCCATCTTGGCGGCGCCGCGCGAGGACTCCGGCCCGCTGCGCTTCCAGTGCGCGCTCGCGCTCCACATGCAGTCGCAGCACGCCGCGTCGGCGGAGCTGCTCAAGCAGGTGATCGAGCTCGAGCCGAGCTTCGCGGAGGCGCACCTCTGCCTTGCGCAGGTGTACACCGCGCTGGGGCTCGCCGCGGAGGCGGAGGCGGCGCTGGACGAGGCGGCGACGCTGCGGCCGGAGATAGCCGGCTGGGTGCAGGCGCAGCGCGCCTCCCTCTCCCCGCCAGAGGGCGCGGGCGCGGCCGGCGGCGCCGAGGCGCGGGGGCGGGGAGGCGAGAGAGGGGCGGAGTGATCGTCAAACGTGTGTGAGCGCGGCTCTCGTGTGGTGTCATTTCGGTGTGGCAGCCGTGGGGGTAACTTGGACCTCTCGCTGGGTGGGCGCGCGTGACATACGACACGTCCCTTTAGCCTCTCTGACATATATCATTCGAAATATGCCCGCCAGTGCACTGCAGAATGCAGAAAAAGACGAGAACACGAGCCCGTGGCCGTGGGCCGTGGCTCTGACTGGCACGAGGCTGCAGGCTGGTGCCGTATGCCGAGCGTCCTCTTTTCGACGTCTTTTATAGAGCCGTAAAGGTAGTCGTACTCGGGCATTATACACCACAGCCCGCGGCGCTCAACGGGACGTCGTCCAGAAAGGCGTCGATTGCGGCGCAGACCTCCGCCAGGTCGTTGGGTAAAATGCGGAAGGGGTGTCGCCTCGTGAAGAAGTAGTGGTCCCCCCTCATGCGCAGAGCCCGAGAGCCATCGCCCCGCGTCACGAGGCCGCGTGCCCACGCCTCGTCGTAGAAGCGCAGGAATTTGCTCAGCGGCCAAAGCCACGCGGCATGCAAGAACAGCGTCGGCTGGGGCGGGTAGCGCGTCCAGTCGATGCTCTCTCGCCATGCCGGCTCGCAGCAGCAACGGGTGTGCAGATAAAAGTAGCTGTAGCACGACGCTGGCCGGCAACAAAAGCAGGCCGCGCGCATCAAGTGGCCGATGAGAGGGAGCAGCTGAAGCAGCCAGCACAAGCAGAGCGCCCACTGATACATCGCCCCGAAGAAGCAGAGGTTGCGCAGGCCGCGGCAGCTGTGCGGCCCTGCGAGGCCAGCAAGCTCGATATACCCGATATCTAGCGCGATCACGCAGCGGATGAGTTCAGGGAAGCGTGCGGCCAGCAGCATGCCTAGCAGCACGTGCCCCGCGATCACTGGTTGCGTCCGGGCTGCCCGTGCTTCTGCTGGCGAGCACACCATAGATTGCGCCAAAATCGTGCACTACAAGAATGAGCTTCCCGTCGCCGCAGGCGCGCTGCGATACAGCGGACGTGAGCATGCGCCACCACTCGCGCGCACCACTTCGTGATAGCGCGAGACCATCTCACCGGCCGAGCAGCCGTTGGGTGCTACGTCAGCCGCATCCGCCAGCACGACGATGGTAGTCTCGTCGTCGGGACTGCGCTCAAGCGTGCTCTCGATGGAGCGCAGGTAGAGCCTGAGCTTGGTCATCAGGCCTCGCCAGCTCTGGTTGGTCCCCACATTCTCAATGCGCAGCTCACCTCCCCCTTCGGAGTTGAAGACGATCGGACTTCGATTCCGCGTTTCGACCGTTAGCCAGCGCACCGAGGCTGACAGCATCCTGACGGGCGCCTCCTTCTCTGGCTCGCACGGCGCTGCACTCGTGTTTTTCGTGCGCATCGACATCGCCGGCTGCGGCGGTCCCTCACCCCCAAGGTTGACGCTGCCGCGCCATCCAAAGCAC
>NW_005198844.1:11858-13238 GCF_000372725.1 Emiliania huxleyi CCMP1516
CGGTGCAGGTGCGGCAAGCCGGAGCCGATGAAGAGAATGTCGAGGCTGCGCGCGGCCGGAGGCCGGAGGACCGCAGCTGCTGAGGCGGCTGGGTCGGTGAAGTAGGGCATATAAACCGAGCAAGGTTGCAGCGGCTGTGCCAACCCTCCAAGGGACATTGTCTGTAGGCATGTGCGTGCAAACTTACGCGAGGCGTTTGTCGGCCACTGCCACAGCGTCGGGTAGGCTTGCTGAGCGCCCCTGATGTCAAGTCGAGAGCACCTCAACGCATTGATCATGACAGGCTTGTCAGGCCACGGACTCAGCTCGTTCAAGACGATCCGCTCGGACTGCCTCTGGAGCCTCTGCCCCTCCTGCCTAACCCGGCCAGCAAAGAAGGCGTTGACCAGGCATGCCGGATGGTAGAGGAGGTCCGCGTCGCCAGGCTCACTGACACGCATGTGAATGGGCACTAGTCTGCCAGTGAGCCACTCATATCGGTCCTTGCCGTTGCGCTCGTCGGTGCAGTTCAGGGACGAGTTGAAGACGTACACGCGCAGAGGGCGCCGCTGCACGAGGCGCGACTGGACTCGCGGCGGTGGTGTAGCTGTCGCGTTGGGGACGCATGCATGCATGCTGTCGGATCCACCGCGTAGGGTCGCAGTACTGGAGTCGGCTGTCTGCGCCACCTGCCTAGCGGTGACGTTGACTCGGGCGCCCGAAAGGCTAGCAGCGCCATGCAGGACGCACGCAACGTCCGCCTGCGACTGACACCTCCGGCCAGTGCGCAAAATGGCTGGCATACAGCACTGGAGCGAACCGCCGGGGCGCTTGGAGCAGCCATGACCACCACATATTCCACACGCTGCGTTGCAGCAGACCTGGCCCGTCGAGTGCTGAATGCCGTCCTGGCAGTCCCTGCTGGCCGCTCCGAAGGAATGAGTACGCGTCGGCTCCATTTCGCGCTGCCATACCTGAGGTCTGGCGCACACACCTAATGGTCTGTCCCGGCGAGTTTGGACGCAGCCCACATGACGATTAGCAGGCCCGCCGCGGTGGCTGATCTCCGAGGGTCGGTGCCAACAACGCGTCAGCAGCGAAAGCCGAAGAGGGGCGACAAGTCGCAGGCCGTACCGAAGCGGAGACGAGAAGCATTCGCGAGCGACCGCACCACTAGCTGCGCCGCCTTTGGTGACGCCAGCACGACCGCCCCGGTGTTTCTGCGCCAGCAGCTCAATCTGACGGCCCTACGAGGGAAACCCCCTTATGGGCTCAGCAACACGCCGCATTGGAAGCTGGAAGCGATGCTGAGAGCAGCGAGTGCCCCTCCTTCCAATGCCTACAACCGGTGCGCGGTTGTGGGCAATGCGGGATCGTTGCTGCTGGGGGAGGCAGGCGCTG
>NW_005198844.1:13338-22578 GCF_000372725.1 Emiliania huxleyi CCMP1516
CACCCGGGCGTGCGGGGTACCTCCCCATTTGCGAATACCAGACCTGGCTCGGCTCCTGCCACTACCGCCTCTTTGGCCAGCGCGACGACGAATCCTTCTCAAGCCGCGAGTGAGCAACCTCCCATCGCTCCGAAATCGCACCGCAGCACACCTTGTCCGCACCTCCTGGTAGGCACGCGAGGCGGCACCCCAACCTGACCGTCTCGCGAGTCTTCTACCACGAGCACGGGCGGCAGAGCCTAGATAATTCTGAAATGTTCCCTTGACCCCGGTAGAGGCTCACACTCGACATGTCATGTTCACCACGTTCTCCCTCTGTGCTCGCCAAACAGGCTGGCGGGCGCTCCAAATGTGCATGCGATCAACCCCATCTTCTACCATGAGGTGCAAGGCTGCGTACCTCTAGCTCCAACTCGGCGCCCGCAACTCGGGCCGCTCGGCCTGCATCTTGCGCATCTTGCTTATCCGTTCGCCTCTTCCGTCACGAGGTGCATGGGCGCCTCCTCGCGGACATCGGCAGGACGCCCTCTACCGGACTCCTCGCCGTCGCCGTGGCGCTGCGGATGTGCGCACACGTGGAAGTCTACGGCTTCGGTGGGCGATCGAGCAGTTCTTGCTACTACTACTACGAGACTGCTCGCGGCGCAACGCGCAGGCAGTACATCAGTGCAAACCGGTTTGTCACCGTCCTGCACCGCGTCGGGGCGGTGTGCTGGCGTCTCTTCACACATGCGATATTGACTGTGGGTAGGTCACGGCTGCACAGCTTGAGGCGCAGATTGACCGTTTGGGCTGCTGGAATGCGAGCGGCAGGCTGAGGCTTTTAGGGGAGAGTTTGTTGCTTGAAGTGTTGCTCAAAATGTTTCGTATTACTCCGTTCCCAATGATCCGCGCCAAAGCGTCTCGGTTCTCGTTTGCGCTCCCCCTCCCCCATCTTCTGCAAGCCTCCGCGACATGCACACCCATCCTTTCGCCCTTCTCATCACTGCCCCGGCGCCCACACCTCGATCTTCTTGGGCATCAGCTGGATCGACAGGTCCTCTCCGTGGCCTAGGCAGGCTCTTCGGCAGGCGTCTTCACCCTTGCCCCAGGTAAAGACGGCGCCGTCGGCGGTGATGGCGAGGCTGTGGACTAGTCCAGCCGACACAGCGACGACGCGCTGGCCAGACAAGGCCTCGATCTTCTTTGGAAGCAGCTGCTCCTGCAGTTCGCCGTGGCCCAATCGGCCATAGGTTCCACAGCCCCAGCTCCAGATGGCTCCGTCGGCGGTGATGGCGAGACTGTGCACGCCTCCAGCCGACACGGCGACGACGCGCTGGCCAGCCAAGGTCTCGATCTTCTTTGGAAGCAGCTGGTCCTGCCTGCCGCCGTGGCCCAACTGGCCGTCGTCTCCACGGCCCCAGCTCCAGACAGCGCCGTCGGCGGTGAGGGCGATACTGTGGAATGCTCCAGCCGACACAGCGACGACGCGCTGGCCAGCCAAGGCCTCGACCTTCTTTGGCAGCAGCTGGTTCTGCTTGTCGCCGTGGCCCAGCTGGCCAAAGTCTCCATTGCCCCAGCTCCAGATGGCTCCGTCGGCGGTGAGGGCGAGGCATTGCAACCCTCCAGCCGAGGTCACGACGACGCGCTGGTCAGCAAAGGCCTCGATCTTCTTGGGCAGCTGCTGGTCCTGCCCGTCGCCGTGGCCCAGATTGCCTCCATAGCCCCAGCTCCAGACGCTGCCGCTGGCGGTGATGGCGAGGCTGTGCCACTGTCCAGCCGTCACGCTCATGGCGCGCTCGCCGCCCAGCGGGGAAGGGAGGCGTGTCGGCGTGTTGAGCTGCGTCACGCACTCGCCATGACCGAGCAGTCCTGGCATCCACCTCTCAGCCTTTCCGCACGACGAGAGCCGCCCCTCGCCATCGATGAAGAGGCTGTGCTGAAGGCCTGCCGCCGCCCTCATCGGCGGGTTGGACTCGCACAGCAGCGCAGCGAAGCACAGCCACCGCACGGCGCAGCTCTCGCCCTCTGGCTGCGCCGGCAGCTCGAAGCCGCGCTCTTGCGCCCACAAGCGGATGGCCTCGAGCGCAAGCGAGGCGTGAAAGAGGAGCGAGACGGCCGCGACGCGAGCGATGTCGGCGGGGTCGCAGCGAGAGAGGGCGCGCAGGAGGAGCTCCGTGGGGAGGTCGAGGAGGCGGGCGGGCGGCGGCGTGCCTGGCGAGGGGGAGGCGGTGGAGGCGGAGGCGAGGCGGCGCGAGCGGCGGCGCGGCGGGGTGGACATCGCGAGAAAAAGAAATAAGCTGAAGAAGAACAGATGCTTCGAGGGCGCCATCGGAAGCGTCCGAGAAGCCCGAGTCGGCCACGATGCTGCTGGCCTTCACGCCCGCACTCCACGCTGCCGGCTTGAGAAAAGATTTAAACACATCAACTCTCTCTCACAGCACACAGGCTCGACACAGGTGCGAACTGGCGCGTGCTAGTACTATCACCGGCACACCACCGGAGCCGCCTAAGCGACTCCGTTAAGAACGGCAATGCACTTAGACCTGTCTTAGCACACACAGTGAGTCATTCGGAGTCATTCGATGGCCAGAGTGCGCTTTGTGTGTGTGCGGGAGTTGGTTGTCGGGAGGGAGGGGCGGCTCCGGCTCAGGTCGTGGGGCATAGCTCGGGTGTAAACGGGGTCTGGGGAGGAAGCCCCAGCGGCCCGCCGCAGGCGCCGCCGGAGGCTGGCCCGCCGCAGGCGCCGATTTTTTGGCGTTTTTTCTCAAAATTGAGGGATTTCTCATCTAAATTCTCATCCAAAATCGAGCTCGCTACGAGCTCTCTAACTGCACAGCATCTCCTCGTTGAGCCTAGCGGCGCCCGTATCGCCCACGCCCACATTCCTTTTTCTTGCCCTTGGCCCTTGCTGCACTCAGCCGCTCAACCTCCGCCAGTCTCTCCTTGCTCGTTGCTGGCGCTGCCGCCCCCAGTACTGCGATTGCAGCTCCTTGGCATGCCGCGCCGCCTCCATCTGCTGTGCTTCCCACGCTGCCGCTTCCTCTAAATCAGCGCCGCCACTAAGCGGCGCAACCAAGTTCTCGCACTGTTTGCATGAGCATGTGTCCTGCTGGTGCGGCGCACAATCCGCGCGCGGCGAGTGAGAGTAGAAGACTGACAGCAGGAGCTGCAGGAGCTGCAGGAGCTGCGCAGATCGGATGGGTGGTGACGCCGTCGAGCGACGGCGCAAAGACCAATCACCACCGCTGAGAGCCGCGACACGAGGCTGCTGGCAGCTGCACCTGTGAGAGCCGCGACACGAGGCTGCTGGCAGCTGGCAGAGCGAATCGCGATTCCGGCGGCCGCCGTCAGCCCGCCGACACCGACGGCCTGTCTGAGGTCAAACTCCCACCGCACGTCGGACCAGTCGTGCGTCAGCCATGGCGACAAGACGTCTGTATGCAGACAGCCCGCCACCCGGGCGATAGAACATGCCAGCTGGGCTCTTCCAGGGCTCTCGTGGCCCGGCGCGTGCCCAGTGGAATAGGGCGGGCTGCGGCGGGCGCAATAACTATTCACAGCTAATGAAAACTATAAAAACTCGCGGCTTCATCAAAGTTTGAGGTGGCTTCGTCCTCAGCACCATCAAGACAGCTCTATTCACACCCTGTTTGGTTTGAAGCCACTCGGGGATGCCCGTTTACACCCAACCGACGAGTCGCTGGGCCCTCTGACCTGAGCCGGAGCCGGCAGGCTGCTCACCCACGTGCACCGGGCCAGTGCTTGCACTTTGAATGCCGTGGGGCTCCTGCCCGTGTCCGGGCGTGGAGATGCGAGGGTCGCCCCCCTTGCCCCACCACTTTGTGTGTGTGGAGAAATCCTGGAGAAATCTACCTTACCTTACCTTATCGGTCCACGCCTTCATGTCCACGACGAACTCCCCTGGGTTGTCGCTCGGCAGCGTGGGAGCGCCCATCGCCGCAAGGGCGCCCGCCACACGCCCTCGCAGGTCGCTGACCTGCGTGGCGGGGCGCGACTTTCCAAAGCCAGTGACAATGATGAGCCGGTTCGGCTTCGGCTGCAGCGCTGGCACGCGCTCCTCCAGCCACCACCGCAGCGCCGTCTCGCCCGCGCCCTCCGAGTGATCGTGCAGGTCTAGCATCGGCGCGCCGGCTTCCCACTTCTCTACCTTGGGATAGAGGCCACGCTCACAGCCCTGTAGCCACAGCTCGCGAGCAATGGCCGGCTGCGGCGACGCGACAGCGTCCAGCACCGCGTTGAAGGTGATACAGCTCGGTTCCACCGACCTCAGCGCCTCCTTAAAGAGCCGCAGCGCCTCAGCAGGCTGTTGTGCCGCCGCGCACGCCTGAATCGCTCCGCTGTAGCTGTACACGTCTGGTTGCACGCCGTCCTCTTGCATCTTGCTGAACAGCGACAGGGCATCACCACACCGGCCAGCCTTCTCGCACGCAGAGATTGCTGCGCTGTAGCTGATCACGTCTGGTCGCACTCCCGCAGCAGGCATCTCGCGCAGCAGCGACAGCGCCTTCTCCCATTGCCCTCCCTTCTCGCACGCAGAGATGGCCGCGTTGTAGCTGATCACGTTTGGTCGCACTCCCGCAGCAGGCATCTCGCGCAGCAGCGACAGCGCCTTCTCCCATTGGCCAGCCTTCTCGCATGCAGAGATGGCCGCGCTGTAGCTGATCACGTTTGGTTGCACACCCGCAGCAGGCATCTCCCGCAGCAGCGACAGCGCCTCATCGCACCGGCCAGCCTTCTCGCAGGCTGAGATGGCCGCGTTGTAGCTGATCACGTTTGGTGACAAGCCTGCATCAGGCATATCGCGCAGCAGCGACAGCGCCTTCTCCCATTGCCCTCCCTTCTCGCACGCAGAGATGGCCGCGTTGTAGCTGTACACGTCTGGTCGCACTCCCGCAGCAGGCATCTCGCGCAGCAGCGACAGCGCCTTCTCCCATTGGCCAGCCTTCTCGCATGCAGAGATGGCCGCGCTGTAGCTGATCACGTTTGGTTGCACACCCGCAGCAAGCATCTCCCGCAGCAGCGACAGCGCCTCCTCCCAACGACCAGCCTTCTCGCACGCAGAGATGGCTGCGCTGTAGCTGACCACGTTTGGTGACAAGCCTGCAGCAGGCATCTCGCGCAGCAGCGACAGCGCCTTCTCCCAACGACCAGCCTTCTCGCACGCAGAGATGGCTGCGCTGTAGCTGACCTCGTTCGGCGGCACTCCCGCGCCTGGCATCTCGCGCAGCAGCGACACCGCCGTCTTCCAGTCCTTCGACCTTGCGCACAGGTTGATGAGAATGCTGTAGCTGAAGACGTCTGGCTCACATCCGGCCTGCCGCATCTCATCGAGGATGCCAAAGGCGCGGCGGCGGTCTCCGACCCTGGCGTGAGCCGTGATGAGCTTAGTCCACTCCTTTGTGGTCCTCAGCGGCTGCAGCCTCGCCTCCAGCCGCGCCACATCCTCTAGGTGGCGGCACCGCTTGAGCTCAGCAAACAGAAAG
This sequence comes from Emiliania huxleyi CCMP1516, assembly GCF_000372725.1. Lineage (NCBI taxonomy): Eukaryota > Haptophyta > Isochrysidales > Noelaerhabdaceae > Emiliania > Emiliania huxleyi. The sequence goes on from NW_005198844.1 coordinate 18,825, forward strand.
CCTCTCTCGCCTCTCTGGCTGCGCGGTTGGGTGCTGAGCAGCCTCGGCAGTGGCGGCAGGGACGGCTGTGCGGAGCGGAGGCCTGCTAGGATCGGCGCTCGTGGCGTTGCGACGGCCACGAGTCGAGCTGACGCGCGTCGCGCCGCGCGGAGCAGCATGTCTCTCCAGAGAACTCCAGAGCACCGCAACGAGTGGCCAGATTTGCAGCGGCTTAACAAAAAATCGAAGCGATTTCAGATTTTTGGCCCTACACAAAGAATTTAATGAATCAACTCACACAGGTGCGACGGCGCGAAACAAAAGAAATCGAGCGCCGCTCCCGCCTCCACCTCAGCTAAGCTGTCGCGAGCATGCTGGCCGACACGCCGGCAGATGATCCGCATGGCGAGGCGGCGCCAGCCGAGGAGGAGGAGGAGCCGATCGTGTACGACGGTCCGCTACCAGCCGACATCGCCGGCACACCGTTTGCCATCTTTCGCGCCGTCGACATCTGGGAGCGGCTGGCCTCGCACCCTGACACGCGGCCGCACGTCGCCGACTCGGGCTTCCGCGCGGCGGTCGAGCGGCTGCGCGCGCTCGACGGGCAGGCGGCGGCTCGCGAGGTGATGGAGGACCCGCGTCTGGCGCAGGCGCTGATGGCGATGCAGGGCGGGAAGGACCGGCTCAAGCTGCGGGAGGAGGACATGCTGCAGGCCGAGGTTGGCGGCCGCATGAAGCGGCGAACCCAGTCCAGCGGCCGAGCCGGCCCTTCCGAGGGCCTCTCCTGGACAGTTCCAGGAACCTTCCCGCTAGGCGGGACCCGGTGCAGCTGCCTCACCTCGAGCGGGCGCACGGGCACGCGACGGCGGCGGCGGCGAAGGAGGCGGGCAACGCGCACTTCAAGGCGGGCGAGTACCCCGACGCCGCCGCGTGCTACGCGCGCGCGCTCTCCCTGGCGGCCGACGGGGGCGGAGGCGCGGCGGCGAGGGTGGTGCTGCACTCAAACCACGCGGCGGCCTTCCTCAAGCTGCGGCGGGGCGGCGAGGCGCTCGCTTGCTGCGAGGCGGCGCTGAGGGAGGCGGAGAAGGCGGCGGCGGAGAAGGCGGCGGCGGAGAAGGCGGCGGCGGAGAAGGCGGAGAAGGCGGCGGCGGAGAAGGCGGAGAAGGAGGCGGCGGAGAAGGCGGAGAAGGAGGCGGCGGAGAAGGAGGCGGCGGAGAAGGCGGCGGCGGAGAAGAAGGTGGAGGAGAAGGAGGCGGCGGGTGTCGGCTGTGCGGTGCTAAGCAAGGTGCAGTACCGCAAGGCGCTCGCGCACGAGATGGAGCGGCAGTGGCCCGAGGCGCGGCGGGCGATGGAGGCGGCCATCGCCGTCGACCCGGAAGGCGCGAGATCACTCGAGATCACCCGAGATCACTCGAGATCACCCGAGGTCTCTCGAGATCACCCGAGATGACCCGAGGCCCGCCCCACTCAAGCGCGAGCTGCGCCGCATCGCAATACCGCACCACCCACTGGACTGAACCCACACTGGGTTCGATACTGTGGAGGTGCGGGACTAGGCGCGCCCGCCCTCCTCTCGCGCGAGTTGCGCCGCATCGCGGCGCTCGAGAAGCGCGCAGACGACGACGCGGCCGAGGCCCGAGATTCGCCGAGATTTTTTGAGGAGATTCACGAGATTCGCCGAGATTCTTTGATGAGATTCGACGAGGTGACCCGGGAGCGTCCGACCCCAGGCCGTGCTGCAGCGTGACCGCGAGACGGACCATATCTCCCCGTATCTCCCCATATCTCCCCATATCTCCCCTCAGGCCGTGCTGCAGCGTGACCGCGAGGCGCGCGCCGCCAAGCTGCGGGCCGCAGGTGTGTCGCTGCCGGCGGCGGGCCAGGCTCCGGAGCCGAGAGGGAGTAAGCAGAGACTGCTGTCTTCCACCCGCCACTGGAGGAGGAGCGTGCGCCGCTGCATGTACACCGCCTCCCCTCCCCACTCCCGCCTCCCGGCTGTGCCACACCACGCGGAACGCATCTCCATCGCCTCGGTGACGGGGGTGAGTCGCGCCATCCGCCACAATCGCCGTGCAAAGCTCGCTTCCGAGCTCTCACGCCGCGGCGTAGGGCCGTTAGGGGCCGTAGAGAACACACACACGCCCTCGCCCCTGTCTCCGCTGTGTGCATGCGATGCGATGCGATGCGTACACGGTAACGAGGCCCTCAAGCTTCACCACGCAGGCCTCGGAGGCGGCGGCGCCGACGGCGCTGGCGCGCTCGAGTCGCGCGGCGGCGACGCGCGGATACCTGCGCGAGGTTCGACTTTTCGCACTGGGCTGGCCGAGAAGGGTGAATTCTTCACCATTCCTTGGCACTGGACAGGTCGACTTCTCGCACTGGGCGGCGGGCTGGCTGGCCGAGAGGCTGCGCGGGCTGACGCACACCGAGAGGCGAGATCACGCGAGATCGCGCGAGATCACACGAGATGACGCGAGATGACGCGAGATCACGCGAGATGACGCGAGATCACGCGAGATCACGCGAGATGACGCGAGATCACACGCGACCACGACTACTTTGGGAGATTGTGGGGCGTGATTGCCGGGGGAGCGTGACGAGATTGCGCTGGAGAGAGCCGCTGCGGCTCGCGGCCAGTTAGTCAGCTAGTCGAAGAGTTCATTCACACGTCCCACAGGCGCGCGGGCGAGTCAGTTAGTTCGCCACTTGAAGTTGATTCACATGCACATGCACACGCACATGCACATGCACATGCACATGCACATGCACATGCACATGAACATGACAACATAACATATGCATACACATATGCACATGCACATGCACACGCACACGCACACGCACACGCACACGCACACGCACACGCACATGCACACGCACATGCATACATGCACATGCACATGCGCATGCACATGCACATGCTACATGCACATGCACATGCACATGCACATGCACACGCCCCACAGGCACGCGGGCGAGAGCCACTGCGCGACGCTCGTGGTCAAGGGGCTGCAGCCGTCGCAGAGCGAGGTGCACGCGTCGGTCAAGCTCAAAGGCGAGGCGCGCGCGCTCTTCTACGACCTCACGCTCGTCATCGCGTGGGAGGGGTCCGCCGTCTTGCGCAGCCGAGGCGGAGGCGGAGGCGGCGGAGGCGGCGGAGGCGGAGGCGGCGGAGGCGGCGGCGGCGGGAGAGGCGGCGGCGGCGGGAGAGGCGGCGGCGGCGGGAGAGGCGGCGGCGGCGGGAGAGGAGGAGAGAACGACGGTGGGCACCGGATGAGCGGCGTGTTGCGGCTGTTCAACATCGGGCAGGCGACGCGGCAGCAGCCCGAGATGCGTGCACGACACGTCCCTGACATGCGCCCGACACGTCCCTTGCAGGAGACGCGGTACTCCCCGGGCGGCGACAAGGAGACGAGCTGCATGCAGTACTAACTTCATCCATCGGTCCATTACTCAAGTGATGAATTCGTGTCCCGCAGGAGACGAGCTACATGTACGAGCTCGGCTTCCCGCAGCGGCACTTTGGCGCGACCGAGCCGTGGGCGGAGGCCATCAAGACCGAGGCGGCCGAGCTCTTCCACGCGGCGTCAGGCGTGGTGGGCGAGTGGGTCGAGGCGTTCAAGGCCAAGGCCACAGCCGTGGAGCTGTGATGGCCGGCCGGGGCCGGCGCGTGCAAGCATGACACACCGCGCACGTCTCCGGTGCGCAACAAATGTACCTCCCCAGGACGCGCAGAGGCAGCTGCGAGCCGGCGAGTTCGAACGGTTTTGTATCT